>NC_135874.1:3671223-3766223 GCF_031162955.1 Sander vitreus | reverse complement strand
TTCCAGGCCTGAAAAATTAGATTTTGAAATTCCATGACTTTTCCAGCTTTTCCATGACTGTGGCCGTGGGAACCCTGTAATGTTGCAAAGAAACTCCCGCACACTATCTAACTTGCTAAAAATATATAAAGTTTAATAGTAGGCAACGTAATGTTGTAATGTAATGTTGGTGTAATGTTGACGTTCACATTCTAAATCATCATTCCATTAGCATTATATTATTTGTAGAATAGCGTTCCAGTTGTGGCTGCGTAGTATTGTTTCTGACTCATGTGATGCACTCCAGAGCGTTGTTTTGTGTCGTAGCATAATGTTGCTATTAGCTTCAGGGCGCGATTGTTATTTCATTATTATGTTATGCCCTTATTGGATTAGCCTGCTGCCTACGTGTATTTATGTTGACAAAACCGACGGGATAAATTCATTAAAGAAAGTTTACTTAATAAAAAACTGAAAACTGAAGGCCATCTGCAATGTAAACGGTGGTTTAAGACCATTGCTGCGCTTGTAAACATCTGATTCCATAAAATAATCTGATTTCTTCACCTCATTTGATTACTTGTGTGCATGTGAACATTGATTTAATTCAAGGATCGTTTGACAGCATAGTATTGACACATGTATATATAAAATGGGAAAAATAAATGTAATTACATAAAGACATGCATGAAGGATGCAGTGAGGGAAAAGTCAACTGGATGTAGATCTCAGTGAACGAGCTATATGACTCCCAATCAAAGCGGTATTCTCCTTTTAAATTGCAGCAGGAAATGCAGGCGGCACAGATTTCTGCCTCCCAGTTTCCTGTTGATTTTGTCACACAGTGAACAAATTAGCCTCTCATAGCATCTTAACTGCTCTTTAATCAGGGAACGTCTTTGCCCCTGCGTCTTTGTTTGCCGAGGACAGTTCCACGCCCCTCCCTCGCCCGCCTCGCTGGCTGCGGCACAGTGAATGCCTGGTGGGAGGGGAAGGAGCAGGCTGGGGGTTTGTTTGAGGTACTGAAGCCACTCTGCCCCGGGTGGGAGGGCAAAGCTGGACAGTGACAAGGGGAGAGAGACGGGTCTATGTATACAGGCTTTTGGCCCTCGGCCCGTCTGGAGTGCGTCCTGAGGGGAACATCCTGCCCCTCGTTGGAACTTCCTCGGCCCGCTGAAGTGGCCCATTCACGGAGGTCTTGTGAGGGGGGGCTTGTTTTTTCACTGATAAATGGATGTTTCTGTTTCAGAGGTGTTTGCGCTGGTGGATGCTTTCCATTCCTCCCCTCCTCCTCCTCCTCCTCCTCCTTCTCTCTGGTTCCCATTCCCTCTTTTTCTCCTTCTTACCCCAACATTCGTCCTCCCCACTCTCCTCTCTGCTAACCATTGGCTGTTGGTCGCCAAACCCACTGTCCCTCTTTAGGCTGCTCCTCAACCTTTAAACTAGATTTATATACAGTCTGTGCCTTTACACCACCCCTCACTGTCCGACCAGAGGAGGAGGCGCTGGAGAGGAGGAGGTGTGGCTGCACAGCATCTACAAGGTGATGGGTTAGTGATACATTAGTCTCGTATTGCCAGACCTTCCCCACAGCGCTGCGGAGGAGGGTCGGGCTAGTCCACACAGCATTCCGGGATAGGAGGAAAATGTGCTCTGGTTTATTGGCATTTCTTTAAGCGCCGGACGGAGCCACGGTGCCTCTGCAAAATAGCCTCGGGAAGGAACTTGTCGTGCAACAGATTGGACAGATAGTCTAGCTAGCTGTCTGGATTTACCCTGCAGAGATCTAAGGAGCAGTTAACCATAGTCCTCACAAATCCACCGGAGTTCAAAATTCCAACACAAAGAAAGCGGAAGGTGACGGACATCCGGCCGAAAATGAGGGACATCCAGCGGAACCTGAACAATCCCAGAACGTCGTCAATATAGACTAGTGATACATTAGTGGAGTTTGGGGGTATTTTCCTGTTGGTATTTAAGGTCTGGCTACACCACAAATACATTCTGGGATAGGAGAAAAAAACGCTCTGGGTTGTTTCATTTCTTTAAAGCCTAAAATACTTGCATCATTGTATGATGATTCCCCTTAACTGGAACTAAAGGGCACCAAACCATGAAATGGTAACAGCCCAAGACCAAAAGTACACAAGTATGTGGACAAGTGTGGCCTGTCCAGGGTGGGAACTACAGGGGAGCGATGGGAAGCTTGGCTCCTCTTAATAAGGTATGAGCTCCATAGCGGAAATGTACTTCCATTTATCCAGACTATGACAACACAGACAGCAAATTCATTCTTAATAGATTGTTTTGTAAAACTCTTCACAGCAAATGGGAAAATACGGTGATGCTTATTAATCAACCTGCCGCATTTCTTTATCCTTTTACCAATGTAAACAGTGCAACAGTTCCCAAACGAACAATGATAAGAAACAAACTATATGAAGATGCCAACCTCCCTTTCAAAATATGACATTTTCCCCTTCAAGAATGTGCAAGCAAAAATAACTTCTAGTTAATCAGATTTAGATTCTGTTGTCTTGTTAATATGCCCTCTGTAAGACAGTGTCTGTACTCAGTCAAAGATTTGAGATTTGGGAAGGAAGAGAACCGTATCTCTGTAATATTATAATACGCCTGCGAGTGGACTGTATGTTTCTGTAGTTCAACAAGACCAACAGAGTGGCCACGCTTCTCTGGGAAGTTGATCTGTTCGTGTCTATTTCAGGCAAATCTATCAGATAAAGGTTTATGCAGATAACATCAATATGTTCAGATTCTCAAATATAGTTACAAAGCATTCAGACAACACAAGATAGCCATGGATAGTTTCAGATAAAGTTTCTAATCTGCCTCAAATTTGCAACGTGCAAGCAATGGGCAACGTGAGATCATTTCATATGGTTTCATTAACAAAACACATGACGTGACCGTCTCGTCAGACAAAGACAACAAAAGACATTACAATCCAGTTTTTTTTTTTTCAATTTCTTCTAATGCGTAATAGTGTGGGTTTGTCGCCCCAAGCAAAGATTTCCACCAACTCCGGTCAGAATGTCTGTCTGCAGGAATAGATTATGAAGCCACTGTAGTAAAAAGACAATAAACACAACTCATGCTAGCAGATTAGCTTGCTCGTTGTAATGCTAGCTCTCCTACCCATGACTGTCGGTAACTTGATCCTTTTGGTTAGGTTGTAGTGGCCCACCTGTATGCTGACTGAAAGATAAGATTTCAGAAAAAAAATAAATAAATGGCCAGGACTTTGGTTCTCTCTAACAAGTTTTATTTATTTACTGCCTTCCCAGTGATTAGAAAGTTGTATTTTGCAGCTACAGTGTGCTCCCGAAACTGAAGAGGAAAGAAGAAACAGAAGAGCACAAATGGAGTTCAGGAGGAGAGTTTTCTAGAAGATTCTCATGACTCAGACAGGCCGAGCTGAGGGGCCTCACTCACTGAAAAGCTCAGCCATTTTTATCGCCGTCTGGTTTCATGTGCTGCCAAGAAGCACTTAATTGTTTCCCATTCAGTCAAAGCCACAAAGCTTTGAGCGTTCCAGTATATACAAACTATCGGCCTTCTTCTGCAGACAACAAAAAATTTCAGCCTGGCTTTGAATTATTATTATTATTATTTTTTTTTTAAACAGCTTTTGTTGTGCACAGTTTGAAGTTATTTTGGTGAGTCAACAGTTGACAGAAAATCAAAGATGGCTGCAGAGCGGCCGGACTGGTTGTCTCATCATGAGGTCTGTGTGTGTGTGTGTGTGTGTGTGTGTGTGTGTGTGTGTGTTTAAATGTGTGTAGCTCTGTGTGGGTCTGAGGTTTTAAGCGGTACCGTGCATCTATTCGTGTGTATAAGCGTGGGTGTGTGCGTGCGTGTGTGTGTGTGTGTGTGTGTGTGTGTGTGTACTAAGTTCCTGAAACTGGACCTTGGTATGTTGTCACTGTAAGTGTGCCAAATCAGCGATTAACTGCGCTCCCTCTGAGACAGGCGTGTAGCCGCGTGACGTTCAGGAACAGGTGTGTGTAAAACAATCCGGTTTTCAGCGCTCCTTGGAGAACTCCAGTCCCAATGAGCAGCAGGAATAGACCTGATGATAGTTTAGGGACCAACATAGGTTTGTTTGCTGCTTAGGTTGTGGATGCCCCTCTGACAGCGGGGGTTCTTCTCGGGTGTCGGTCAGAGAAGCAACAGTTGGTTTTTTATATTATTCGTTTTCAATCACTTTCAAAAGCAAGGCAGAAAAACAAGGAAAGAAAAAGGGAAATACTCTATGAATAAATAAATTCAGTTAAAGATGTATTTAGATTAAAGTGGAGTCTTGCTGTACAGCTGAACATCATTTCTGGGGACAATAAGGAAACAGAGGAAAATCAAAGAAAAGATCCTTAAACTACAGCGACAGGAAATCCATTTATGGAGAAAAGAATACAGTCCCGCCCATACTGTTTGATTGACAGGTGACTGCTCAGTGCAGGGACTCCACAGTGATGAGTGCAGCTCAGCTCATTGGAAACACAATATAGTATACAAAGAGGAAATGTTTGAAGCAACTTTATTACTTTATTATTTATTACATTTTTTTTGTAACAATGGCAATAGAAAAATGATGAATGCCTAAATACATAACATACACATTTCAAGCTACTCCTCCTCTCTTGCTTTGTGTTCACAGCGGGTTTCTTCTGTAACTGATTTCACAGCGTTTGGATTTCTGGACACCAGAAGTACTTGTTGCACATTAAAGTCTTTGACTTTGCAGCCAAAAGCCGATCACTGTCAAACTGCTGGACACAACTTCAAAACATGAAGCGTTTGGACCTAACCCGGACTGTACAAATCAGTTTCACACCACCTGAAACAGTGCTGTGCAGACAAGCTCTTTACTGTTTTAAGACACTGCTGTTGGTATGGGGTGGGTGGCGTCTGTGGGTGGTTTTAGGGCTTGTTTGCTAGCTTTGTTTGTTATGGGGGGGTTGATAAGAGCTGTGAAATTCAACCATACAGCCTGTGTGTGACTTGAGAACCAAAACAATGAGCTGAAAGAGGCTAAAAGGCTCAGTAGAGCTAAAGAGCTTGGTGCTAACTCTCAGTGGGTTTGGCACTACAAGCGACCCCCTGAGTTACTTGACTAAATATTAGTCTAACATGCTCCAGACCTATCTCCACAGCGCTGTGGAGTAGGATTGGGCATCAAGAACCGATTCCAACTTCGAATTGTTTCAATTGTTTATAATTCCGATGGAATTGCTTGGAAAATTTGGTTTCAAACCCGATCATCGGTTTCAACACGCGCAACTTTTGGTTTCCGTAGCGGCCACCGTACTTCGAAGCGCTTGTTGTGTTGCAGCCTTGGAGCACAGTAAGCGGCGCTGTAAGTGTGGCTTTATTTTACGTTGAAAAAGCGGAACAAAACAAAATGTTCCTCTTATCTGTGAAATAAGCATGTGACCTGTTTCAGCTCCACCCCTCAAAGAATCGATATTGAGGATCAATAAAAACCAGAATCAAAAGGAAGAATCTGAATTAGAATCAGAATTGTTAAAATCTAAACGATGCCCGACCCTACTGTGGAGTAAGGTCTGGCTACAACACATACATTCTGGGCTAGAAGAAAATAACGCTCTGGGTTGTTTGAATTTCTTTAAAACCAATCACGATCGTCTTGGTCGGCGCCAAACTCCAGACGTAGCGACAGTGCCTCTGCTCTTACCAGTGTATCGCTGTGTGTACTTCGTCCATAACAATCCCACCAATCGATCCCAAAACTTCCCAGTTAGAGAGTAAGGGCCCTATCTTGCACCCGCCGCAGCGCATAGCCCGATGCAAGTGTCTTTGCTAGTTTAAGACCGACGCAGTTGTCAATTTCCTGCCCAGTGCCCACGTCGTTTAAATAGCAAATCCACCTGTTCCAATATGTTACAGCTCTATAAATTATTTATTAAAAGACCTTGGTTCTGGACATTGGCTGGGTAAAGCCATTACCTACGACCAGTCTAGTATCATAACCATGTCTGTCATTGGTAAGTAATAGCTGCGAGGACAGGCTGGTGGGAAGAAAAAAATGCTCTGGATTATTGGCATTTCTTTAAACCAATCACAATCGTCTTGGGCACTGGACGGAGCCATGGTGTTGCAAATTAGTATTATTCTTTCAAACAATCACTTTACTTACTTTAAAGCACTTCAAAGCATAATGACTCCTCAAGTAGCACACCCCACCCCCCTGCCTGGCAACTGATGGTGTTTAAAGCAAGCCCCATGAATGATTAGAAGAGCACTGTTTGACCCCAGTCTGTGCTGCAGCAGGGTGGCTGCTCCCTTTTCTCTCCTCGGCCGTCCTCTTCGGAAAGATTAGGAATACCATCGGCGGCCAGGACTCCCTCTGCCATTCCCATTTATGGAACATCTGTTCCATCTCTATGGCCTGGTCTCTAATTGCTGGCTTAGAGGGTGACGGGAAGGCCCTGGTTGTTGAGAGTCGTCTCTGAGCTGTTTTGACATGTTCACCCATGATGTGCGATCATGAGGGAAAAATGTTGGTGCAGGTCATGGTATCTCAGTGTGCAATAGCATTTTGCAGGATGATTCGAGGGAGAGGAGGGCATGGTGTGTTTACAATTCCCTCTAGTGTTTTTCTGAAGCTGTCCTTGGTGATTTACAGAGCGAGAGGTCCTGCAAACAAATTATAACTCCTTGTGTGCATCTATAAAAAAGTGCCTTACAATTACATGACATTTCCATCATATTGCTTCAACATTTTCATGCAAAGTTTCACATGCATTAAATAACATGCTCGCTATTTAGACAATTGATTTCAAATACGTTCAACAGTACGAGGCTTTATGTTTTGGTTACAACCAACAGATACAATGAATGTTGGGTGTTACAACAGATTTACTAACTAGGTTTTTTTTTTATAGTTGTTTACCATATGCAAGAATTCCAATCAGAGATAAAACACAGAGGCTGGAGGCAAGACAAAACATACCATCTGATCATTTGAATACATTAATGCAAAACACAGACTGTGCTGTCACAGAACTATAGATAAAATCTGCTATTATTTTGTTTTTGTTTTTCCTTTTTGGTGCTGCAGCTACGCAGTGGCTCTGTGGAAAATGACTGGTTAATGAGAATCAAGAACCTCTCATATAGTGAACAAAATTATACACGCATAAATCTAAATTAAAAACGCAACACTTTTGTTTTTGCCCCCATTTTTCACGAGCTGAACTCAAAGATCTAAGACCTTTTCGATGCACACAAAAGGCTTATTTCTCTCAAATATTGTTGACAAATCTGTCTAAATCTGTATTAGTGAGCACTAGTGTTAGGGTTAGGGTTCATCCGTGAAGAGAACACCTCTCCAAAGTGCCAGACCCCATTGAATGTGAACATTTGCCCACTCAAGTCGGTTACGATGACGAACTGCAGTCAGGTCGAGAGAGAGAGAGAGAGAGAGAGAGAGAGAGAGAGAGAGAGAGAGAGAGATAACCCTTACACCAGATACTGACTGGTTTTTGGACCTCCAATACCGTAAAACTGCACATTTTAGAGTGGCCTTTTATTGTGGCCAGCCTAAGGAACACCTATGCCACACCTGTGAGGTGGATGGATTATCTCGGCAAAGGAGAAGTGCTCACTAACAGATATAGACAGATATGTGAACAATATTTGAGAGAAATAGGCCTTTTGTGTACATAGAAAAAGTCTTAGATCTTTGAGTTCAGCTCATGAAAAATGGAGGCAAAAACAAAAGTGTTGCGTTTATAATTTTGTTCAGTGTACATTAGATGCATCCTGGTTGCTAATTAAGACATGAAATGTTTGTTTCATTCATGTGTTCTGTTACACTTTCATTTGCAAAAGAAATACGTTTTTCTACAGCTTTCTGTCCCTTGTCACACATTCCCCTGCTACACAAACAGAGATGTTAACAAACCCACTAATGCACAAAAGATTGGGGGCGACAAAGTGGGTCCTCCCGTGTCGTAGGGGGCCCTGTGTCAACATTTAAAGGTGCTGTAGGTAGGATTGTGAAGATCCAGGACTTAGCCAAAGAATTTGAACATCGACAACTTCTCAGTCCCTCCCCCCTTTCTGCTAAAGCCCAAAACGGTCTCCTAAGCCCCTCCCACCACATGGGAGAATAAATGTGTGTGCATGAGCAGTGATTGACACGCAGTTAGACACCCCCCCTGGCCCTGATTGGTGCATCTCAACAGGGAGCGGTGGATTTTTGCAAATCGCACTACAGGATGTACAGTTGTGTTCAAAATAATAGCAGTCCAACATCACTAACCTCATAAATCATTTTTTTCAGTAGCAGTGATATTTCTACATGGCAAATAATTTCCTAGTAAGTGTTGTAGAGTCATAGAAAACCAACAGACCCAACAGTCATGACATGCATGCTGCTCATTCTGTGTAATTGAATCTGTAATTGAAAGGGGCATGTTCAAAATAATAGCAGTGTTGGGTTCAATTAGTGAGGTGATGGATTCTGTGAAGAAACAGGTGTCAGTTATGGCCCATATTTAAGGAAGGAAGGAAGCAAATGTTGTGCATGCTGGTTACAGTACATTTCACACTGAAATACTCAGCAAAATGGGTCGTTCCAGACATTGCTCTGAGGAACAGCGGACTTTGATTAAAAAGTTGATTGGAGAGGGGAAAACATATAAAGAAGTGCAGAAAAGTATAGGCTGCTCAGCCAAAATGATTTCAAATGCCTTGAAATGGCATCCAAAGCCTGAACGACGTGGGAAAAAAACAGTCAACTACCATTCAAATGGATCGAAGAATAGCCAAAATGGCAAAAGCTCAACCAATGATCAGCTCCAGGAAAATCAAAGAAGACTTAAAGTTACCTGTGAGTACTGTTACGATCAGAAGAAGGCTATGTGAAGCTAAGCTATCAGCTAGAAGCCCCCGCAAAGTCCCATTGCTGAAAAAAAGACATGTACTGAATAGGTTGAAATTTGCCAAAGGACACATTGACTGGCCAAAGGAGAAATGGGGCAACATTCAGTGGACTGATGAGAGCTAAATTGTTCTTTTTGGGTCTAGGGGCCGCAGACAGTTTGTCCGACGACCCCCATGCACTGAATTCAAGCCACAGTACACTGTGAAGACAGTAAAGCATGGTGGTGCAAACATCATGTTATGGGGATGTTTCTCATACTGTGGTGTTGAGCCTATTTATCACATACCAGGGATCATGGATCAGTTTCAATACATCAAAATACTTGAAGAGGTCATGTTGCCTTATGCTGACAAGATGGATGTTATGGAGTGGCCAGCCCAATCCCCAGACCTCAATCCCATAGAAAACTTGAGAGGTGACATCAAAAATGCTGTTTCTGAGGCAAAACCCAGTAATACAGCGGAATTGTGGAATGTAGTTCAATGGTCCTGGGCTGGAACACCTGTTCACAGGTACCAGAAGTTGGTCGACTCTATGACTCTACACAGATGTGAAGCAGTTCTCAGAAATAATGGTTATGCAACTAAATATTAATGCAGTGATTCAAAGTAAAGCAAACCTTTGAGACATTTTTCAGTTCATACAGTAAATGTTTGAGTTTGTAAAGAAAAATGCAAATACTGCTATTTCCTTTTTCTTCACTTTCTGTAAAGGTAGAACACAAACCTGATCAATGTTGGTCATGTTTTGATTTGGAATTGAATGTGCAGAGTTCCCAAAGCATTGATATTATGGAATTAAAAGATATTCTAAGGATTTTGAGCATTATTCACTTTTTTTAAACACACTGCTATTATTCTGAACACAACTGTAGGTGGTGCCAGAGGAGCCAGATTTTTTTTTAAAACTACCTGCCTAATGTAGTTCTACTCAAACTTAGGGTCAGTTTCAGCAAATATGACAAAAAGTTAATTTTATAAGTTAACTTACCTACTGCACCTTTAATGTTCTTAAAAAATGTGTTTAAACTAATTACCTCAAACAGGAGATTATTGAGGGTTCTTTTGAGTTCCTGAAGAATTAATCAGCCTGTGCCTCTTAAATACAACATATCCACTACAGCTGACAATGTTATCTAGATTAGCATTGCAAACGCCATCTACTGGAGCTAACACGCTGACTATGGAGATGTAGCTCATACAGCCACACTTCAATATACCCAAACTATCCCTTTAAGTTTAACTGCTGTGCCTGTACACTGCAGTTACCAGTGTGCCAATAACCAAATAAATCACTAATTAATAGAAGTGTTGCAGTGATAGTTTCCCAACCTGAGGCACCGCCGGACCTCAAACACGTTGCACAACCTGAAAAACAAGATCACAACAACAAGCCGAGTGCACTTGCAGGTCGATTGGTAGATAAGAAAGGAACATTTAGAGCTGCACTTTAACTGGAAAGGAATGTGATTTTGTCTTGTATAGACTCAAAGGCATCATTGTTTAGTTTATTTGCCATGAAATTAGGAGTCATTAAGGCCGTGGAAAATGGTTCCACATGCTAAAACCGTCCTCCATCTCACGTTCAAGGTAAACAACAATGAAAGACAGCCTTCTCTCTCTCTCACACTCTCTCTCTCACGTGCCCCGACTCTTCTGTTTTTATAACCTTAGGCTAGCTGCAGGTAGCCCCACTGAAAGTACAAATCCCCCTCTCACGTCTGACCTAGAAAGTTGCATCAATGACAGACTTAACAATGTACACCGCCAACAATACATCCTTTTTTCTCACATTTCACATTTTAGTTTGACCTTGCAAAGAGTTTTTGATCACACACACACACACACACACACACACACACACACACACACACACACACACACACACATACACATACACACATCCAGAAATGAACATGACTGATGACACAGAGGCAGCACAATGCTACCGCTGGGGAATTTAAAGTGGGCCTGTGAAACTTAGCTACTACCGTCAAGACAGAGCTGATGCGGAGCGTGCACACGGGGCCGGCCACACGGTGATGGATAGATGGTGTGAACAGGAATTTGGCATCTTTCCTTTCTGACAGAATGGGATGTGATCATTTGTGATCTCACTCAGATTATTCTCTTTCAAACATTATGAGAACATGTTTAAACTGTGATTTTTAAGAAATGAGGGCGTGTAGTAGATAATGCATTATTATGCATGATACAATTTAGAATACTGATGGTAAATCAGAGTTATGAGATGCATATGCAAATCAAAAATATTCATTTTGAGCCAAAATACTAAAATAGTTACGTATTAATTCATAATTGTGAGATAAGTCAAAATTGACTTGACCTCAACAGAACTAAAAATTCTCAAAATGTTGATTTACTATCTCAGATAGGAATAATTATTATAATTATCTCAAAAGATATCATCTTGCAAACAGATCAATAACAGAAAGGGATGTAAACATCCCCCCCTGTAGTTTGCACAATGCCGCCGTCAGCCAGTGTAAGCATGATGAAACACACTTATGTATGCAGTGAAATAACAGCACAGCTCATGCATTTTTCAACAGCGCGGCCAACTTGTTTGCAAAGTTTGCAAATCAACCATTTGCATTTTAATTCTTGACTTTAGAAACTTTAATCTGGTCCAACTCCAACCATTTGAATGAAGCAAAAGCCTTGACTGATCAGGTCACTCTTGTATGCGCACATTCAAGGGATTCAGATTAAATCTAAAATAATTCAGAGCAAAATGTTAAAGTGAATGGCAGTGAATAGAAAGTGCATTTACTACTGTACTTTGGTACTTGTACTACTCAATTTCCATTGAATGCTATACTTTAAATATCTACTTAACAACATTTTGGAATCCATTATTGTACTTTTTACTTCACTACATCAATGGTGTGACATTTAGCTCACAAAGGTCTAGGGGTTATGGGAAAGGGTGTTTGCCATTTAGGGAAAAAAATGCAAACTGCATTATGATACTATATACTGATAATATATTTGCTACAAGGGCCAAGAAGACCAAAATGCATAATAAAAATCTATCTAAGCCACATGAAACACAATAGAAATCCATCCAGCACTACCAGCATTGTTACAACTATATATATATATACCTCTACAGAGCCAACCTGCTACTGCTCATACTTCTTATTTAGTATTATTCAGGTTAAGCTGTCAGACCTTTACATGAACCTTTAATACTGTGGGATTGAGTTTCCCTCTTGTCAAAAAAAAAGTTAATAGAATATTCCCGCCTGCTCTGAGTCTTCTCCTAAAAGTCTTTTCCATGAAATATATGAAAGGCTCTGCTGCGAGCTCCCTTAGTGACTGAGGCTTCCTCTTATAGCCTACAGGGGAAATAAATGAGGATTCCAATGGCAGCAGGGCTCGCTTGCCATGCTGTTTTATTGACATCCAAATCTACCTATGACCAATAATTAAATTATGAGCGTACAGCAAGGTTATTCAGAGCTATGACATTTATATGCATTGATCCAAACCCGGGCTGCTTCTGTGCATGCAAATGAAATATATCTTAGAAAATGTTTCTCAGCATGTAATTGTTTTTCATTCAAAGCAAGGACAACGGTTCTATGTGCATTGGACATAAATCAAAGTATTACTTACTGAAAGGGTCCTTTACTTGTCCCCAAGAGTAAAATTTGCTAGCACTCGAGCAACCAGGTTAAGAAGTGAACACTCTGCGCATGTAAACATAGCTGCTGTCTCTAGTGCTGTCAGCGAGTGATGGATGAGCTGTGAGCAAGATGAAACGCTGCTCAGTGTGCAGTGACAGGTGAGTCCAGCGGCTCTCTACTCCACTCTGCATTTTCTGTGTGTCTGCAAACGGCACCAGGGCCTTTGTCAAGAGCCGGACTACAAAGCCACTTCAGGTCTCTATTGTTCTCTGCAATGAATATGGAGTTACAGTGTTGGAAAGCGAGCACTGTTAGGGGAGTTCAATTAAAATGATGGAAAAATATAGTGTATCATGGTAGAGTGCTTTTATTGATGGAGGAAACACCTACTCAAAATTGTAATGCGATTATACCTAGTGAACATACATTTATATCCGGTTTCATATACTTTCCATCTTTTTTTTAGTCAGAGACTGCAGGTGTCTCCATAGACCCGCAGTGTTATGTGATTAAATGTGAGTATTTGGGGATGTTTGATATATTTTCCTACATTATTGTCCGTCAAAGCAGAGTAAAATATATGAAAAGCCATTTGAGCAATAAATACATATCAACGATGTCAAAGGACAATTTCCTCTTCTAGTTAACAAAAAAAACAACGTCAACTCGTTTGAGGTATAATATGTAATATTTCTGCATTAAAATGTGTAAAAAGGACTATACCCATGTTATATATTTTTTGATTATTGTAAGTTTAACTAGTAGAGACTGTTGTTTACCCTTCACTAACTAACTAGTAAGTGCAAATGTTCATGTACGCCACTAGTTCCACTAACGGCACTAGTGGACATTTTTTGTCCCACTATTAAAGTGCTCATAGTATGCTCATTTTCAGGTTCATAATTGTATTTAGAGGTTATATCAGAATAGGTTTACATGGTTTAATTTTCAAAAAACACCATATTTTTGTTGTACTTGTACTATTGCTGCAGCTCCTCTTTTCACCCTGTGTGTTGAGCTCTCTGTTTTAGCTACAGAGTGAGACCTCTCACTTCTGTTCATCTTTGTTGGGAGTCGCACATGCTCAGTAGCTAGGTCTAAGGACTACTAGCCAGTCAGAAGCAGAGTATGAGGGCGTGCCCTGACAGTACCTAGGTAAGGACTACTAGCCAGTCAGAAGCAGAGTATGAGGACGTGCCCTGACAGTACCTAGGTAAGGACTACTAGCCAGTCAGAAGCAGAGTATGAGGGCGTGCCCTGACAGTACCTAGGTCTAAGGACTACTAGCCAGTCAGAAGCAGAGTATGAGGGCGTGCCATGCTAGCAGCTAGGCGAGCATTATAACATGTGTTCCAAAGTGACCACGTTTGTCTCTGAAGTAAAGGCTGGACTACAATAGAGCTGTTTGGAGCAGTTTGTGAACAGTGTTTTCTGGTGGAGATGGTAAGTCCCTTTGGGGGGGACTTTGGGCTTTTTCACTTTGTAAACCTATAACATGCACAAAAAAGCCAAAAAGCATAATATGAGCACTTTAACTAGTAAGACCAAAAAGGAATTCCGCTAGTACTGCTAGTGCACATTTTTGACCTTACTAGTGATACTAGTAGAAAGCGTAAACAGCCTCTACAAGTTAACTAGTTGAAGTTTTTTCAAGATTTTCTATTGATTTGTGCATACACTAAACAGTCCAGGCACAGGGAATGTGTCTGTCTAGGAATTCTCTCTGCTCTTTGAGTCAAGTAAAAAGAGTTAAGGGCAAAGAAAAGCACACCGACTAAAATACAAAAACATGCAAAAGAGTGCAAAAAATAAAATACATTCTGAATACTGTAACTGGAGTGTGAGTACTACTGTAAACCAGGAGGATAAAGAGTAGAAGTAATAAATGTAATACAGGTTATAAACACTATCCTAAGGGTAATAGGTCTATGACAATTATGGGGGATATTGCATTTGTCATGAGTAAATAAATATAATATAAAAGATAAATATTGCAAATATTGCACAGTAGTATTTCACAGTAGAGTGAAGTAGTGAGGATTATTTCACATTTAAAGACAGTGAGTTGTTCAGTGTTTTAATTTGTTTTTGCTATCAGTCCGACTGTGGCAGGGAAAAAACTGTTATAGAACCGTGTTTTACCGTGTGATACTGTCCACTCTGCTGTGTCTGAGTCTGTGTGTGCAGTGTTTGTGTCTGAGTAGAGAGTGAGCTGGGTGGAGTGAGTCGCTAATGATGCTCTCTGCTCTTTTCCGGCATCGCCTTTGAGAACATTGTGTCCATGGAAGGAAGCTTAGTCCCAATAATCCTCTCTGCAGTCTTTATGACTCTTTGGAGAGCCTTCCTCCCTGTCTGTTTGGTGTCCCCATACCAGACAGTGATGCCAGTAGCGAGGGTGCTCTCTATCAGTCCTCTATAGGCCTGGGTGAGAGGGCCACGACTCAGTCCTGCTTTCCTGAGCAACCTGATTTGCAGCAACTAGTTGAAGAAATTGTCCGTTGAAATATCACGTACATGTATTTAATGCTTAGACGGCTTTCCATACCGGTGTCACGGTAGTTTACAGCAGTGCTTGGCTTCATCATGCCGTGTTTAATGTATTCAGAGATTGCAACTAGTTTTGTAGCCTTGTGTTTTACAGTGATTACAACGCATAAAGTATTCTAAGAGTTTCATCATTTTCGTCCTTTCAACACAACAAAGCAAACAAATCCACATAATGGATGGTGTTTTTTGTTTAGTTTCA
Organism: Sander vitreus; assembly: GCF_031162955.1. NCBI lineage: Eukaryota > Metazoa > Chordata > Actinopteri > Perciformes > Percidae > Sander > Sander vitreus. Next base: position 3,750,917 of record NC_135874.1, on the reverse strand, counting down.
TTCATTCAATATCAAAGTCGTGCAGCTAGTGCAGCTCATCTGGTGTAACATTATTGCATGCTCTCATATGAACATTTATAGTCTGTATTCTGACATTTGTCATCCTTCTATTGCCAACATTTTTCCGAAACACAATCGGGAAACGAGCTGTTTTCCCACTACCATTTAGGAATAGGAGAACAAAAAACGTAAAACGATTTGAGTTCCGTTATTTGTTTTGATTATGGAAAACGGAAAAACGAGACTTGTTCGCCGATTCTTTTCAAATGTGTTTAAAATGAAAATCGCAAATTAAAAATATGCGTGTAAAAAATCTAATATCCCATTTTTGTGCAGCTTTTTCTGTTGTGACCCGTAAGTAGAGGACTCGTTAGCGCCGGCGGTGTGTTTGATTTGTCGAACATGTCTTTGCACAAATATGGAAGTTTTATTGCAGAAAAAAAAGAAAAAATGGAATGAGTTGTGGTGAAATTGCCGCTGCATTATGTAACCAGTTTGGTACGACTGAGAGGTGTCTCCATAGACCCGCAGTGTTATGTGATTATATTAGTATTTAGGGGATGTTTCATATATTTTCCTACATTATTGTCTGTCAAAGCAGAGTGAAATATCTGAAAAGCTGTTTGAGCATTAAATACATATCAACGATGTCAAAGGACAATTTCCTCTACTAGTTAACAAAAAAAGTCAACTCATTTGAGGTATAATATGTAATATTTCTGCATTAAAATGTATAAAAAGGAATAATATTACATTCCTGAGAGGAATGTGCAGGGCAGGGGCTTGTCAGGGACTTCTGCCCTGGTAGCCAGCCCTACATATGATGTAATTACTGTAGTACTACATTCCTACAACATGAAAGCATTTACTTGTCATACTTCTTTTTCTGTAAACAACAGAGGCTGCACAACTGTGGTGAACATAATTATACAGTAGGCTACATATATTATGCATAGCTATTATAGCTCACATTCATGTATACATTTAAAGCGTGGTGTTCTACATGTATTTAAAGCTGACCAAAATAAAAAGCAAGAGGCTGTGACTGGTTTATTGCCTGGCCCTCATGTGGCCTAAATCAGTGGTGGAAGAAGTATTCAGATCCTTTTTGATTTTTAAGTAAAAGTACTAATACCTTACTGTAAAAATATTCCGTTACAAGTAAAAGTCCTGCATTGAAAATGTTACTTAAGTAAAAGTATGTAAGTATCATCAAGGAAAATGTTCCCTGGCAGACAACTCATGTAATGGAGTTGTAACACAGACTAGCTACAGCTAGAACAGCTGCGTGTAAACGATGGCGATACTAAGAGCTAATTTCGGTTTCATTGACATTGTTCATACTGCTCAGAAACACACAAAAACACAAACCTCCGTTGCTTCTCTCCTACGCTGTAAACATTGCCTTACACTATTAATCTCGTACAATATACAGAATAACGCACTGATACTGTTGTTTGGGAACCTGATAGCTGATGTTAGCAATGAAATGGTACCAAAATAACGTAAAACTATTATTACACTGGAAGGAACACTCATGGACGAAGTTGTACTTCTTGGAATAATACGGCCACCGTAGGGGGGGTGCTAGAAAGTGATATTCAGTTGGTTGTCATATACAATTTCACCGCTAGATGGGAGAAATTCTTACACAATGTTGCTTTAAGATTGAACGGTAGGAGGCTAATAACCTCTACATTGTCACAAGTAAGTTCTGAGTATTCCTGAGCAAGCCACAGTGGCTGACCCTGCAGTCTGATCCTTCTAAATAAATACATACACTGTACATGACGGGAGTGTAACCACGGAGCAATATTCAAAAGGTTTTAGCTGTTTTTAAATTGGTAGTAAAGCTCTCTCTCCTTCACAGCTGCATGGCAAAGAAGAACAAAGGAAATGTCAAATACTTTTTTTCTGAACTGCAGCCTCTCGTCTTGAAAGGAACCGCGGGCTGTGGTTTATAGTATAATCACATACTGTACTGTAGTGTATGTGTATAATGTACATTGTGTAATTATAGTATCGCATGCAGCCGTACAGTTTCGGCGTGTTTTCCTACATAGCGCCAACGAAGAGCCAAACAAAATCATAGGAGTCGAGGCCACGACTGTGGCTCAGAGCATAGTTTCTATGTGCTGTAACTACAGCACTGCATCCACTTAGACATATAGACTGTCTTTGCATGGTATTAAAAGCGACATTAAAAATAATCACATAAATCTCATGTTTCTGCCTTTTTCTCTGTCAGAAACAGAGTCTGCAACTGATTAGAGTAATTATATAGTAGTTTCTTGCATCCATCCATCTGTTTATCCTATTCAGGGTCACTGAGGGCTGAAGCCAGACAGTACAAACATACATTCAATGTGTAATTATAGAGTAGCGTAGTCAGAAAGTGGTAGGACAGTGATATGTTTTCTTTTTGTACTCCAACACACTGGAATTGAACAACAGACTGTCAGCTTTAATTTCAGTGTGTCTGCATCTATATTGGTTATACACTATATCACACAAACTCTTAACTTACTTACGTATTCATATTCAGTGTTTTATATTTCACATACTTTTCTATACCATTTATAGTCAGTTTGGTAGGTGTCTAAAATTAATTTATATTTGTTATCTTGTTATGACTATATAATATAAATTATATATATATATATATATATATATATATATATATATATAAAACATGTAATATTTACAGGAACTGTTTAGAATTCAATGAGGGGAGGGGAAATTGTGAAGCTCCGGCTCCATCTCGCTCCTTTTTGGACATATTGAACATATGTTTGTAACACTTTATAGTTTTTCCTTTTTGTGTGTTGCAACGTACTTATTGTGTTTTTATATTTTATTGTTTACTGTATTTTTTTGTCAAAGAAAGAAAGAAAGTTGTTCCATTTTTCGTTATGTATTCAGCCTACTTGCACTGTCAGTGGGTGTAGAAGCCATCTCAGTATTTCACTGCATGTATCCAAAATATGATTGTGTATATAACAAAGGCTTTTTTTTTTTTCTGCCACATCATGTCAAAAATTAAAAAGCAAACACAGAAATCCCAGAAATCTTGTAGCTTTCACTCGTCAGCCAGAGACTGTCAGACGGTCCATTCCAGCCAGAGGGGCTTATTGTGCTGTAACACTGAGCTCAGCCAGGAAATAAGCAGCGCCCACACACACACACACACACACACCCTCCACCACAAGCAGCAGCACCACCGCTGGCTCTGGACCCGCTTGTCTGGGCTGAAAGCGGGCGGCCCGGCAGCTTCAGGCCGGGCCGGGTCAAAGGAGCGCGGCGGGAGGACGGCCAGCTCTGGCGGCTGCTGTCCCTCTCCAAGACAACTGTTGACGGGCCAGAGAGGCCCAACTGGGCCGGGGCCGGGCACGCTCAATAGTCCTCATTGACAAGGCACTTCCTGGAGGCAGCAGTGCACAGAGAAATAAGCAGAGAAGAAGAAGTTGTTGCAAGAAAAGGAGAGGAAGACAAAATGGAGGACGGAAAGAGAGCGGAGAGAGGGGGAGCAGAGGGATGTCAAAACGGACAAAACGAGGAAAGCTGAAGGGGAGAAGAGGTGAAGAAGGAGACGAGGAGTTAGGATCTATAAGGAGCAAGGGAGTTACTTTGGGTTCAACATTGGGGGGGTTGAGATCTCCACTTTTGAGCAAAAATAGACATTTTGAGCATATCAAACACTTAATTTCTTGCATTCTGGTGAATTTTTCTGGAACAATTTGTGCCTTTTTTGTGTCACGTTACGGGGCAAATGTCTTTATTTATGTAAAGTAGGAGGGGGTTGTAAGTTACGATGAAGAGGACAGGACAGGAGGAGACGAGAGGACAGAAGATTGCTAGGATTTGATGAAGAGGACAGGTGAAGAGACAAAAAATAGGGGGGGGGGATACGGAGGCTAAAGAAGGGACAGAAAAATACTAAAGATGCATGCTAGCATGCTTACAATGACGATGCTAACAGGCTGATGTTCAGCAGGGAAAGTTTGCATTCTTAGTTTAGCAGGTATTGGGGGGGGGGATTTGATCATGCACAACAAAAGATGCAAGAATTAAATCCCCCTTTCAATACTATGAATATAGGGCCACTCCGCCAGCCATGCCAAAACACACCGGAGAGCGGAGTTCACTTTGCAGCGAAAACAAAATACTTTCAACCAGGAAATGCTTTTTTCTGGCTAAACTCCACTTCCACGGCCCCTGAGAGGACCATCATCTGGCGGTGCCTGTAGCCGGCTCACAGTCACCTATTGGCACCTAAACAACTGCCACTGGTGGCCGGCGTCCCGGAGCTCTGTAGGGGCTAAATACAACCAGCAACTGCAGCTCGGATTTTATCGTTCTATGGAACTATAAACTCTTTTACATATACTTCTATTTTAGGTATATAAAATGGTATATTGGTGAAGTAGCATTGATCACTTTGAGGGGGGGGGATACATTTTGTCCCCACACATCCCCCCCAGCAAATCGCACCCTGCAAACCACATTATTGACCTGATGATGGCGCTAGAGGAAAAGTCACAATTCATCCTGATGGGAACACGAACATCTGAACCAAATGTCTTAGCAATCTATTCAATAGTTGTTGAGATATTTCACTCAAAATCACAAATGATTTCACAGTGGCACAAGAGGAAACGTCAGAGGATCACCAAAGTCAACAAGATACATCGTCTGCAAAACATGAAACGTTTGTGCCAGTCCATTCAAAGGAGGAGTCAAAGATGTGCAAAGTCATTAGGATTCATCCTCTGGGAACCCTGAATGTCTGCACACAGTTGTAATATCTCTCCAAGAGTTGTTGAGATATATTTTAGTCTGGACCAAAGTTGTGTGCCCACTAACCCTACAATCACACATCTGGGTTTCAAATGACAAATATTTATTTACAATTTATGCACTGAATGTATGCGATGTCTCATTTTGTCTTTCACCAAACAGAAGAGCGCTCCAAATTCCGTCGTAATGAAGGTCTAAATCTAATCTAATCGAAAAGTAGAAAGAGAACAAGAAAGGCTGAGATGACAAGAGTGGGGATTCGATAAGAAGAGGAGAAGGTTGAAAGGTAGGAGATGAAAGCACACAGAAGGATAAGACATGAGAGGAAGAAAAGGAAGCTATTCGAATGAATAGGATGCAGAAAGGTTGGAGGGTTAGGGGAATTACATGTACACAGTGTAACATATCGTCCCCCTCTCTCATCCCACTTTCTCCACTTACTTTTTTTTCTTTGTACCCTTTTTTCTTTGGACTGTGAACGATTATCACATCTGGAACATTCTTTGTGATGTCCTCGCTCCCGTATCAACAAACATCCAGCACTTGCTCAACCTTTCATCTGACCAGAGACAACCATTAATGTTGCCATCTGGAACTTCAACTTGTTCGCCTCACTGATGCAGAAAAACGCTCCTTAATAATGTGTAAATTGTACAAACAAATTAAAGTTTGTTTTCCTGGTATTGTTTATCACCTGCTGATATAACAGAAGACTGAACACCAAAGGTTGAACCAGCCTGGTCTCACAGAATTCCGTGAAATGATCACGAACTGTTAACACCGTAGTACGTGGTGGTGGCACGGAATGTGTGAAAATTGGTGTGGCCACCACGGAAAACAATGCCAAAGTAAAGTCAATGAGAAGATGACGTAGCATTAAGAGCGACTACGGTAGGGAGTAGTATGAAAGCCCGAAAAGCCACGTAAGGAGGTTGGTTGGGGTGGTGGATGGGTCAAACAACACAGGACTTTCACCCTGGAGACCGGGGATCGTGTCCCGCGTATTACATTTCCTAAACCGAACTGTCGCTTTCTTGTTTTACTAAATGCAACCATCCCGTTTTTCTTTTACTAAACCCAACTGTCCCGTTGTCCCGCCACGACCTTTTCCTTAACTTAAGGGGCCGTGTTCATTTCACGGATTTCTTCTGTGGGCCCATCACGGAATTTTCGGCGATTCCGTGAAACTGCCACAGATTTTGAGTTAAGGGGCCGTGTTCATTTCACGGATTTCTGTGAGATCAGGTTGGTTGAACAGCAGCTTTCTGTGTTGCATCATACTGTAATTTGTTTCTGCCTTGGCAATTTATTTGAAATTTATGTATGGGAAGAAAATAACATTTCAAATTTCTGGATCCCTGGCTATACCAACACTAAAATTTGTTTCAAATCATGTGGTAAGGATTACAAAAACTGGCAGTTGAAAGAAAGTTACTAGGCTAAAGACAACATTAGTCTATTAGTCAAGTCAGACAAAAACATTTCTGGGGACTCGCTGCAAAATCCAGCCATTAGTAACAAACACCCACAAGTATAAGACAAAAGGCAACACACGTTTGATGATGATTTGAAGGCTTCTGTAACAATCGCTGGAAGCTCTATTCTGTAAGGTGTTTTGTACTTAAAGGTGTGCTTTGTAGGAAATGTGCAAACTAAAGACAGAACTAGGTTTGTTTGGAATAAAAATAAGACATGGTGGGAAACATAGGCATGTGTAATGGTAACACCTGTCATCCCCTTGATTATATCTGATATTTTTGGCAGGGGGGACAGCAAGTGTTGGTTTCTCTTTGCATAATGAAAATGCTTTGTTTTTTGTTAGTTTTTTTTGGCTTGTCTGCTTGCCTGATGTACAGATGTGTATTGATTTTTACATTTTTAATTGAATGCTGTGCATTTTGAAATTGACATTTTGAATTGAGACATTTGAATATAGTGCTCACTGCTCATATGCCTACATGTATGTAGTTGGACAAGTTAGTAAGTTACATTTGAGAAATCCCCTTGATTACGTCTGATATTTCTGCCAGGAGGACAGCACGGGTAAAGGGGGTGGTGGACGGGGGGGGCTTTGAGGTATAGTGCCCAGGGGCACCACATTGTCTTAATACGGGCCTGCCTGTCGTTCAGAGCCCTTCACACCAGCATTTCTGATTGATGGCTGAACATTAAGTACCACATTTGCGTCATATGAATGGAGTCATGACGACGAGAGGAGTCAGCACCAAGCTACCAGCCCCCCGGGGATGTCTGTTCCTTGATCAAAAGGCTGTCTGATGATGATGTAAACTGTGAAGATTTTAAATTACATTTCACAAAAACACACAATATACCTCAAATTACAAAACACCGTGCTAATAATGTAAACTAAATGATCAAATACAGTTAGGTTAGTTTAGTTTGACTCACGCTTGACAAACAGATTTCTACACAAACGCATTTATAAACTAAAAGATCACAATGTTCATGCAGTGTGAATTTTAAGTCGGGAACAATTTATTTCAATTATTCCAACACTACATGAACGAAAGTTTAAAAAAGATTGTGTATCTGCCCTGTGATTTGAATCCGCACCAAAATGTGATGGGTTCTTTCTTGGCCCATGCTACAGCCTTCCACCATGTTTCAAAACCGGGCCAGTAGTGTTTCTTTAATCCTGCTGACAGACAGACCGACAGACAAACGGAGCATTAAGCATAACCAACTTGGCAGAGGTAATAAAACAGTCATACCCACATTTACAAAGGATTGGAAGTTAAGTTTAACGTATCATTTGGCTCCCTGAAAACACTACATCATACATACATATTATATTACAGCTGGTGATTGTAACTTCATGTTTGCATAGTTAAAAGCAGTGCTAGAGATGGATCTATCTGTAGCAGACCTTGTACTATAATAAACATAAATGTTGCCACTCTACGTATCGTATAGGGCATAATAAATAAACAATAAACAAAAAAAACATTATTTGAATATGAAAATGAATATTTGATTGTGGAAAAAAAGCATTACTACCACCGCTGCCTGCCTCTTGAGTGGCCCGCTGCTTCCTAAACAACGTTCAGATCCCTAGAAACAGTGGTGGAAGAAGTATTCGGATCCTTTACTTAAGTAAAAGTACTGATACCACACTGTAAAAAAATACTCTGTTACAAGTTAAAGTCCTGCATTGGAAATGTTACTTAAGTAAAAGTATGTAAGTATCATCAGGAAAATGTACTTAAAGTATTAAAAGTAAAAGTACTCAATGCAGAAAAATCCTCGCATTTTAGAAACTGGAAACAATCCAAACAGTTCTGTCAATCAACTAAGTGTTTAATCTCCTAATCATTTCACCTGGACTTGTTGGCAGTTATATTTTTGAGTAGCTTAATTTATAATAAAACATCGTATTTTATAAACTACATGTTTTGTGTGGAAGAATCTTAATTTTTAAAGTAACCAGTAACTACAGCTGTCAGATTAAAGCAACACCAAAGATTATTTTGTACCTTAAAATAATGTTTCCAAAATCGTTTCAGTGGGTCATCAACTCGTCACAGGGTGAACGGCACTTCTGCATTCGCTTTGCGGCCCTCTATCGGCTATAACCGCGCTATGCAAGTTTGCCAGATCGGGTAGTGGATCTGTAGTTCGAATGAGACATAATGAGACATTACGACAGCGGTAATGGACAATTCCACTTCCAACCTGTAGGGGGACAGATGAGGAAAAGTGCTTTGGTGTTGCTTTAACGTAGTGGAGGAAAATTACAATATTTTTCTCTGAAATGTAGTGGAGTAGAAGTAGAAAGTAACATGAAAAGAAAAGAGTCAAGTACAGTACAAATACCTCAAATTTGTACTATACCAACACGGTTATACCAATCTGTTGATATGCGTGCAAGAACAAGAACATGTTTTTTTTGTGGTGGCCAGCACAAAATGGAGGTTGGGTTTAGGAAAAGATGAACGGGGGAATCAAACGTCACACCCCGGGACACGATCCGCGGTCTCTGGGGGACACGCGACAACAACAACGGGACGGCGGGGGTTGGATTTAGGAAAAGAACAACGGGGAAAGGACGCCTAACACGCGGGGAGACGGCCGCGGGGGACGCGCAACAATAACGTGACGGTTGTGATTAGGAGCACAACAACGGGGAAACAAAACGCCAATGCGGGCCATGAACCCCGGTCTCCGTGGTGAAAGTCCTGTCTTGTTTGACCCATCCACCACCCCAACCAACCTTCTTACGCAGATTTTCGGCATTTCATACTACTCGCTACCGTAGTCATGCTGTGATCACGATATATGCTTCCCATTAACATATACATTAGTTTACATTGTCGTGCTGGCCACCACGGAAAAAACGAGAAAAACGTGCCCGTATACACGAATCAATAGATTAAATAACGTGACCATTTCACGAACTGCCGCGAGACTGGGTTGACTATACAGTACTTGAACAAATGTACTTAGTTACATTCCACCACTGCCTATAAAGTCTGTATAGTGTCTGATTGAGCCCAGCTGGAGAATTCACAGCTAGCGAGTGGACGTGTTGATGATGTTTCTATCATGCGGCTGGCACCAAACTGGAAGAAAACAAACATCCGAGGGTGAAGAAGTGTTTACAACAGTGATTTACATGAAGATGCCAACAAAAACAGAGAGATTTAGGAACTTCTGTTGATAAAGGCCGACACCAAAATCTTCAAGGAATGGCAAGTTATTGTTTATGACCAAATTACGAACCCCGCGGTGTGATTCTCATCATGTGCCGCCTCCTGCATGCAAGAGAGAGAGTTCAACAAGTCTTTGACTAAAGTTTTACAGTATATAGGACATTATTTTATTTTGTAATGTGTAGGTATGTAGATCTTTTAAATGACCTGTTTATGTTTAAATAAATATACCTAGTAGTCATGTCTCCTGTTGTATTGGTCCGCTATTTTGTATATATTTGTTTCTGTTTCTGTATTTATTGTTTATTTATTATTTATGTTTAATATGTTTGATTGTGTGTGTATGTTTTCTTCACCCAAGGTAAATTCCACATAGGTGCAACTTACTGTGGCAAAATAAAACTTTTCTGGTTCTGATTCGGATCGTTGCTTACTTTGCCTAGTATCTGTCTGCCAGCCTGTTGTTGAAACTTTTGAGTAAAGTGCATTACATCTATAGCTGTTATCTCAAATTTAGGTGTTGAGTTCTTCTTTCTTTACTTTAGAACAGGACGGAATAATTAACATCATGGCCAGCCTCGCCTAAGAAACTAGAAAATGCATTTCCTGCAGAAAATACTTTTATTTTATTTATACTATTACTAAAGATAAACTGGATTGCTGGTGTAAGAATGTGAAGTAGTGAGAACAGTTGGGAAAAGTAGGAATGTGTTTAATTAGCATGAATTTCATTCAAATGTTGAATAATACCAATGTTTTAAACAAAAGTGGAATACTTTAAGGTTTTTTTGAAAAGAAAACTCATAGTATAGCATGTCGAAAAAAGTCATAGTATAGCATGTCAAAAATTGAGAAAAAAATTGTATGTCCAACATTGTCATAGTATAGTATGTTGGAAAAAATGGTTGAAAAAAGTCATAGTATAGTATGCTGAAAAAAGTGAAAAAAGCCATAGCGTAGAATGTTGAAAAAAGTGAAAAAAAAGCCATAGTATAGTATGTTGAAAAAATTATTTAAAAAAACCATAGTATAGTACGTCGAAAAAGTAATAAAAAGCCACAGAATAGTATGTCGAAAAAATGATAATTAAAAAAACCATGGTATAGTATGTTGAAAAAAGCGATGAAAAAGCCATGGTATATTATGTCGAAAAAAGTGATTAAAAAAGCAAAGTTATGTTTGAAATAACAGCAGTGTGAGTAAAACTCACAATCCTTATAATAGCTTTTATTTCCATACACGCAAATGCATTGGGAACACTGCACATTCAACTCCAAATCAAAACATGAAGAATAATTCATCAAATATGTTATTACTATACAGAAAGTGAAGAAAATGGAATGTTAGGCAACTTCTGGCATTCAGGTGTTCCAGCCCAGGACGATTGGACTACATTCCACAGTTCCTCTGCATTTCTTGGTTTTGCCTCAGAAACAGCATTTTTGATGTCACGCCACAAGTTTTCTATTGGATTAAGGTCCGGGGATTAGGCTGGCCACTACATAACGTTAATCTTGTTGGTCTGGAACCAATTTTGCTCTCTTACTGGTGTGTTTGGGGTCGCTGTCTTGTTGAAACACCCATTTCAAGGGCATTTCCTCTTCCGCATAAGGCAACGTAACCTCTTGAAATATTTTGGTGTATTCAAATTGATCCATGATCCCTGGTATGCGATAAATAGGCCAGACACCACAGTATGAGAAACATCCCCATATCATGATGCTTGCGCCACCATGCTTCACTGTCTTCACAATGTACTGTGGCTTGAATTCAGTGTTTGGGGGTCAGTTTGGGGGACAGTCAATTTTTTCATTAGCAAATTGTAACTTCTTCAGCAACAATTTTCAACAATCGGACTTTGGGGCTTCTTGCTGATAACTTCGCTTCACTTAGACGTCTTCTAATTGTTACAGTACTCACAGGTAACCTCCAGTTGGAGCTGATCATTGGCTGAGTCTTTGCCATTTTGGCTATTCTTCGATCCATTCAAATGGTAGTTTTCCGTTTCCTTCCACGTCTTTCTGGTTTTGGTTGCCATTTTAAAGCATTCAAGTTAATTTTAGCTGAGCAGCCTATAATTTTCTGCACTTCTTTATGCGTTTTCCCCTCTCCAATCAACTTTTTAATCAAAGTACGCTGTTCTTCTGAACAATGTCTGGAACGACCCAGACATCAGACACTCTGATTTTCAGAGGGAAATGCACTATAACCAGCATGTACAATATTTGCTGCCTTTGTCCTTGATTAAGGGCCACCTGTTTTTTCACAGAATGAATGACCTCACTGCTTGAACTCCACACTGCTATTATTTTAAACAAACCCCTTTCAATTAATGATTCAATTACACAGAATAGAGGGTAGTTTGTGGCATGTGGGCGAAAGCTGGTTGGAAGAAAACAGCCGCTGTGGGTTCAAACCTCACAAGGCGCTCTAAATTTTAAGGTAAAGAGGTGAAGATAAAGATGTCAAATACACCATGAGAACAGTACTAAGACTAGAGCAGTTGTGGTAGAGGGTAGTATGTAGCACGTGGGTACAAAACACAGAAAATAGCCATTCAATCGTGGATTTATCGCTCTGGAGCTGCGTGCATAGTCTCCGCACAGGCTCCCGAAAAGTCCCTGTTGATTTCTAAGCTTCTGGAAGGGCTATAAAAACACAGAAGAGGTCTCTGGAAAGGGTTGGCTCTCGGCTAATCAGCTAGAGCTACTGTATTGATCTGGAGATATTAAACAAGAAATCTAATGTTCATGGTTTCGTTTAGGGTCTAAGGTCTAAAAGTGAAAATGAAGACGTCAAATACACCAGGAGAACAGTCTAAAGAGTAGAGTAGTTAGGTAGAGGGTAGTTCACAGCACGTAAGGCGATAGCTAGGTGGAAGAAACCAAAGGTTGAGGGTTCAAACCTCACATGGTGAGTTGAATTTTAAGGTCTAAAAGTAAAAATGAAGATGTCAAATACGCCAGGAGAACAGTACTAAGACCAGATCAGTTGGGGTTGAGTGTAGTTCATGGCTCCTAAGGCAAAAGCTGTTTGAAAGAAAACAGAGGTTGTGGGTTCAACCCTCACAAGGTGCATTGAATGTGAAAATGAAGATTTTGAATATGCCAGGAAAACAGGCTCAAAAGTAGAGCAGTTGGGATCGAGGGTAGTTCGTGGCACATAAGGCGAAAGCTGGTTGGAAGGAAACAGCAGTTGTGTGTTCAAACCTCACAAGGCCCGTTGCATTTTAAGGTCTAAAAGTGAAAATGAAGACGTCAAATACACTAGGAAAACAGTCTAAAGAGTAGAGTATTTGGGGTAGAGAATAGCACATAAGGCAGTAGCTGGTTGGAAAAAAGCCATAGTATAGTATGTTGAAAAAAGTAATACGAAAAAGCCATAATAGTATGTAAACATTTTTTTTATTAAAAATGCCAAAAACGTGATAAAAAGCCAAAGTAAAGTATGTCGAAAAAAGCCATATTATAGTATGTTGAAAAAAGTGATAAAAGGCCATAGTATAGTATGTAAAAAAAAAAGTGATAAAAAGCCATATTATTGTATGTAAAAAAAAGTGATAAAAAGCCGTAGTATAGTATGTTGAAAAAAAGTGATAAAAAAGCCATAGTATAGTATGTCGGAAAAAAAAGGTTCATAGTATGTTGATAAAGTCATAGTATAGTATGTTTAAAACGTCATAGTATAGTATGTTTAAACGTCATAGTATAGTATTCCTCAAATAAAATATATTTGTGGTAGAGAGTAATGGTAAGCCGTTGAAACTGTTGTGAATTGGGGTTTTGATAGTCCTGTTGGCTTTCTTTCTTCATCGCGGGATGTAGGTCCTCTACTGATGGCAGCTCCATCCTGGGGATGTGCTGAGCACATTTCGCCACCTTCTGTAGAGCCTTACCTCTCTGAGAAGTGATAAAAAAACATAAAAAGGCATAGTATAATTTGTCAAATAAAGTGATAAAAAAGCCATAGTATAGTATGTCAAAAAAAGTCATAGTATAATATGTCGGAAAAAAAGTGATAAAAAGCCATAGTATAGTATGTCAAAAAAAGTCATAGTATAGTATGTCGGGAAAAAAATGATAAAAAAATCCTTAGTATAGTATGCTGGAAAAAGTGATTAAAAAGCCATAGTATAGTATGTCGAAAAAAATTATAAAAAACCATAGTACAGTATTTCGAAGAAAGTCATAGTATATTATGTTGAAAAAAGTCATAGTGTAGTGTGTCGATAAAAGTGATAAAAAGCCATAATATAGTATGTTGAAAAAGTGATACAAAAGCCATGTAATTAATAAAATAGTACAGTATCTGAGATCAACTGAAAGAGCCCTGGTAAACTTCCCCTGAAGAAGCCTGAAAAAAGCCTAAACAAGACGTGGTATTTGTATAAATAGAAGCACTAAACTTAAACAGTGATAACACAAAAACTGCAGAAGATATCAAAATGTTCATTTTCTAATAGCTGAATGTTTTGAGAATAGTTTAAAGTTTGAATGATGTCTGTAAGTGAAATTTTGTGGGAGGAGTAGCATTTAGAAGTGGAAGAAGCCTGAAAGGGATTTAAAGATTGCTCCATTGACTTTCAATGTAAAGCTAATATTTTAAGAACTATAAATGGTGGATAATGGTTGAATGCAAGCACAAATGTCATTATAGAGATGAACATTATGATATTTGAATGGTTTTTGTAGCTGAAAGCCCGTAGAAGTAGTAGGCGGACGAAAATCGTATGGCAGAATCGGATAACAATATTGTAAATGCTGCTGGATCAGCAAACCTATCTTCCCAGCGCTGTGTCAGCAATGGAGTTAGGTCTGGCTACACTGCCTGTCTAATCTGGAGTAGGGGAAAACACGCTCTGTCTTGTTTGTATTTCTTTAAACCAGATTTATTCAACAGGGGGTCTGTGACTCCTAGGGGCTCCTCTGAGTCAGTGCCACCAAATCATGTTAAAAATGTTAAAACATTTTTTTTTAATATGTCTCAAAATATACATTAATATGAATCCAACATATCCTGGTTTAACATGCAACTTCATTTTATATATGTACAGTAGTAGGGGGTCCCTACTGTCTCTGTCTGTCTCTCTTTCCGCCAAGGGGTCCTTGGCCTAAAAACGTTAGGAAGATCCCTGCTTTAAACCAACGACAACTGTCCTGGGCAGTGCTAAGCCCTAATTGCGGAGATAGTGAGAGGGACGTGCCGGATGTCAGGCTTCATCCCAGCAATTACAGCCAAACGAGTTTTTAAATTACCTGTGATGTTCAAGAAAAGCAGCACAGAAACCACAGCAATCAGGAGACTAGTAATGAGTTCGTAAATAAATCCCAAAGTGGCTGATTAACTCATGTTTAATTATTCTACACAGCTGCATTAGTTTAGCTTTTGTGTGAGGTCACTTTATCTTTTTAAAAGGGTGTCACTTCAAGACAAAATGTGGTTTCAAGTCTAGATTTAAAACAGTGAAATATGGCAAACATAAAACATAAATTAGATAAAAGCCTACTATATATTCTATGTTTGTCTCTATATAATTACAATAACTTGTTAGACCATGAATTATGTGCAGAGAAATCCCAGCCCAGAGTGTTGAAGCTCCAACATTTAATCACTCACGTGGTGAAATGAAGAAGGGTTGTGGGTGTTTTTCAGTGGGTGCCTACTTCAGTGAAAGACCCGCTCCATATCTTCCCCACTGTTTAGACTGAATTGCTTTTTGAATAAATGCCATGCCTGATTTCTCATGGCTGTTAGTGCCTTGCTGTTCATCTCTATGAAAGGAGAGAGAGATGAAAGAGGAGAGAAAGAAACACTTGTTAGCCTGAGCGCTAAAGCTGTCCGCACCACAGCAGCTAACACAGCTCCATCCCTCTCGGCGCAGTAAAACGATACCCATCCCCGAGGTAATAAAACCTCTGTGCTAAGCAGAACACCAGGTTAGTTCTTTTAGGGTGTGAGCAAGAGAGAAAGAAAACAGACTGTCAGAATAAAAACGGAAGTGGAAGAGAGAGGCAAGGGGAGCTGTTGCCTAGCAACCGGCAGGCCTGACAGGTGCTTTGCGGGGATGGGATGTTGAGTTGATCCAGTTGTTTGTTTCCCCTCCTCCCCCCTTGAAAAGGTTTGCTTCCTTTGGTGCTCAGCAGTTGTAAAGGCATCAGCTGTTTTCAAATAACATCTGTGTGTCGGAATCAAGGACTGCAGGATTACAGTAACGCCTAAACCTTATCCATCACTTAGAACAAGGCTAGTGAACTGTGGAAAACCTGGTATACCATCTCCTTTTTTAACGTACTCTGTCATTGATGATTCAATTCAATTCAATTGTTTTATAGGATAGTGTCAAATCACAACAGAAGTTATCTTAGCACACTTTACAGATAGAGTAGCCTATCACTAGACCACACTTTATAATTAAAATATAATTTACAAAGAGGCAACACTCCCCCAAGAGCATGCATTTGGCGCGAAAGTGGCGAGGACAAACTGCTTTTTTACAGGCAGAAACCACGGACAGACTGCTTATCTGGGATGGCACCTTAATTTGATTTGTAGGTACTCCTTCCCTTAGTACCTACAAACTGTAGCAGTGTGGTAGTCGAGATCGGCCTCGATCTCGAGACCACTTTTTGAAGGTCTCAGAATCAATCGCATTTTTACTCGGCCTTGTCTCTGTCTCCTTTACAAAGAGGACTCGGGATTTTATTTCAAGGCCGCAACTGTGGGAATCTCACTAAACTGCCTGAGCAATGTCTGATTTGTTCGTTAACATTATTACTGTGATTGGATGTGAAACTTCCTGCTTCAAATTCAACCAATAGCTCCTCATTTCTAAATTATTTGTGTTTCTGTTTACTGCTGTCATACTGCTGTTAAATGTGGCTACTACCTAAAGTTAGGTGGATGGGAAAACATGGAAAAGACCTTTGTGATGTTAGTGGACAGCATCTACAGCACTCTCTGTGTGAACGGTGATATTATGAAACAGACCTCCGTTGTTAGGCGCTGGCTGGAACCATCTCATATCCATAACTCAGTTTTCCATCCTTCACCTTTGATAACATTCACACCTGCACACAATGAGTTCATGCTGACACTGCACACTGCTGTTAGAGGCGTGTCTGATGGCGACTGCCTCAAATCAGCAAGTTTTATTCAGGCTCTTATGAATCCCCATCCCCCCCTCATACCTGATCCACTTTCCTTATCAGCAAAAGGATAAGTGCTAAAATAACATAAAAACAGAACTGCCATTTTCATATCCCTCTGTGACTAACAGAATTGTGCTTTTAAAAATAAAATCTGCCCATTAAGCCACTATAGGCAGATTTTAAGGCTCTTCCTCTTGTGTAAAAACAGAGAATAATGGGATGATGGAGTCTTAATCACCCTCCTTCAAATTCTCAATCCCACCCACAGACATGGAGGAGAGGTTGTTTCGGGGTTGTTGGAGGAGCAGGCGGGCATTAAGAGTAGATGTGGAGGGCTTTACAGGTGAATAGGTACAGATAAAAAAAACGCAGGAGAGGAGAAAAAAGCCTGGAGGTCAAGTTGACTGCCAAGACGCTGCCTTTCATGATTGCTGGGTCTCCCTTTCATCTGCCGCTGCTGCCTGGGGAAAAGAGGATGGGGAGGGTATGTGTGTGTGTGTGTGGGGGGGGGGTTGGATCTTGAGGGTGAGGCAGGAGAAGTGACACAATGCATGCAGGGAGCGAGAAAGGCAGGGTAGTATTAAGCCAGTGTCCATCTTTTTGATATGAGATGCAGTTTTTTTTATCTGCTGATTAACATTCATTACATCACATTCAAAGGAACTTTTTTTAGATTCGTTTTTGGAGCAGCAGACAGAAAGTGTCAAAATATATTTTCATGAGCGGGTAACCTCACTCAGATTGAAAACTGACCCTCCCGTCATCCTGACAACCCAGGAAAAGTGCTCCTTTCATTACAGCTGTACAGTAGCTGCTGGCACTGTTGTATGCATTTCTGCTGTGATGTCAAGGCTTTGGTGAGTGGTTGAGGGGTTAAGGGGTTGAGGGGTTGTGTGGTGGGGGCGGGCGGCAGGGGGCATAGCTGGCCAGCTGTTGGGGGAAGCCAAGGGTCCCTCAGGTCCTTCTTAAATAGGCCTTTTCATACAACACTCACTCCAAGTACTCCAAGAAACAAAGAGGAAGGAAAGGAGCCGGCCAGAGAAGAGGACGAGTGCACCGTAAACAAAAGTCGACATATCGAAGCCGATCTTGCTTGTTTACGGACAGCAGGCGTAAACTGTAGTTCCTTCTGTTGTGGAAAAAGTGAGCCATTGGTGTCTTCTGTTACGTGATTATTTCATGCTGTCAACACTGTTGGTCAAGTGGCTTTCTGTACAATGTATACAAAATCTGATGGGAAGAGAGAGAGTTACGCTCAGCTCAAGTTCAGTCTGATTTGAGACCTAAGATTTGACATTTGGCAACAGCTAGGACGTTTTTTTTATTTCAAAATCATCAAATGTTCTGTAATCCAGAGACTACTCCCACAATATGAAGACAGAATAAACAGTTTACACAAAATCTGACCTGAGAGTGGGGGTTAAGGAAATACCACTGAATATAAAGGGGTTGTCCCCATGCCCTTTATATTTATATTTATATACATTGAACCTTTAAATCAACAAAAACCTGGCTTTTGAAGGCCTGAAGTGTTTAAAACTGGCGTTAAGCACAGGACGGCGCAACGGTGCCGCTGCAAAATAACATTGGGAAGTAATTTGTTTTGGTGGAACATGTGTACGTTCAAAGGTTGTTTAGAATGCCAACACAAAGAAAGCGGAAGATGATGGACATTCAGTTCAGTTTTCAGAAGTGAAACGTAGTGGATATAGACTAGGGCTGCTATGGCTGCAGGCACCCGGCTTTTGCCATGGCGAGCTTTCTTGCACCTCACTATTCTATCCAGAGGGCAGAATAGTGAAGTGGCTGTTGAGTGTGTGTGTGTGTGTGTGTTGTCTTGTGCTATTGTGGTTGCGATGCGTATGATGGCCTTAAAATTGAGATCTTAGAGTGTGGAAGTGGGGCAACCAATTAATTTGGCAGCAATGTTGGTTTAATCTGAGTTCGCTCTGAGTTTGAAAGAGAGAGAGAGAGGGGCAGCTCTACAATCAGTAGTTGAAGCAGCCCTCGACCAGGGAGATGAGCACGAAGATCTGGGCGCTGGCAAGATGGAGGGAAGCTTACCATAGTTCAATTACACATACTACCAACATTATTATGACACAAAGCAGGTCAAAAATTTGGAAAAGTATCCCTTTAAGTTATAAGACTGCAGTGCTGAAAGGAATGTGAAAGTATTCAATCAGATGTGGTTAACAGAGATATTTCAATGGCACCAGCGAACAGACCAACAATTATCATCACATACTGATTCTTATGTGGTTCCATTTTGATGGAAGAAATATGTGACGTCACCTTTTTTTTATTACTAATAAAATGTTGGTAATATTATACCGGATACAATTTCAGTAATGCGAGTTACAACACATTTTAACCCCAACTTAAAGAGGGAAACATTTCGGCACAGAAAAAAACTGTCCGTGAGTAAGAGTTACATAATTTCCTGAATTCGATGGTTGAAATGACTGCAGAGACTGATTCTACAATTGCGAGATGGACACGTAGGTCTAGATGGAGTTATTACGCCACGTTGAAGCGAGGTGCTGCCCGTCACTGTTCCTGTGGTCAGAGCCGGAACCAGAGACAGTACAGACAACATCTTTGTCCCAACAGGTAACGGTACATCAGCGCGGACAGCCTTGTGTCCTACAAACTGACAGATATAAACATGTCAGGAATTGTCTGGCTTGCTACACGTGAATATTTAACCTGACAAGCCAGACCCACATCAAGATGTTGGGTCTGAGAACTCACCATTGGCAGGGCTCAATCCAAGGGGCGGGATAAACGGTTGTCTTTCAAATTCCCTCTGCACAACCAAGCAGAGCAACGAAGAAGGTAACCGAGGTAGTTGATAGATTCAACTTTTGCCGTATCCGGTCGGCAAAACTCCGAACACATCTTCCTTTTTTAAGAATGACTTCAGTGCCGTTCTTTGTTCTTTTCTCAAAGAAAAGCTGAACTCTAAGTCTTCCAGAGTCGCGGCCAAAGCCGATTCGAAAGACACCTGTTCGCCAGCATCAGCAGCCATCTTCTTTGTTTTCAAGGAGCAGAGAATTCACGCGGAACCGTCGCAACTCTGCCGTCATTATGTTAAGCTCCGCCCACCAACTCTATACACGATGTGATTGGCCTGACTAGAGTTTGGTTTTTCCAGCTCGCAAGCCAACGGAGAGTTGCTAGACGACCCTGGCTGCAAATTACATTTGCTGCCGCTAGGGTGGTCTAGATTTCTAGACTAGTAAATATTAGCATTAGGCTTACATTTTATCAGCAGTGGAAATTCATACTGTACTTCAATACAATAAGGTAGGTACTTTTAATTGAGTATTTTCATTTTCTCCTACTTTATACTTCTACTCCTACAGTCATTTAGGCCTATTGTACAATTTACTTCACTATTGCTTTTATAGCTTACTTTGCAGATTCAGATTAATAATACAAAATATTATGAATAAATAAATGATGATGTATTATATTGGATAAAGATGAGACCGGTGGTGAAATTCACAAGCAAACTGCCTTTATGGTAGCACAAGGTGAATAGTCAGATGGATTAATAAAATATTCAGACCTCATCATTCAGCCCTGCAACCTGTCAGGGATTATAGATATTTACTGTTTCAGGGCCCAGAGTGAGTTGCTGTCAGGGGGGGTGCTGGAATAAAACACAATGTGCATAAGCAAAATCACAACTGCAATCAAACAACAGCTGTGTAAGCACGGTTGTGTAAGTCCAAAATCATAATGTGAAATATGTAAAAGACAGGGGGGGGGGGCGCTGTGAGAACGTGGGCAGGAGATGAGAGGGTGACATCGAGAGAAGAGGAAGGAAAAGGGAAGCGGAGATTATGTTTATGAAGCCCCTTCATTATGTAACCTTATAGGAGCAAATTACAATCACGGCCATTCCAGGAATTTCTCATGGATTCACATGGAGTAAAATGGCGTCCGTTGTTTTTCTGGCTTGGCAGCTGTCGCCCCGCTCGGCCCTGTGGTCGCTGAGGATTGTGGCCCCGATGAGGCACGACATTGTTGAGGGAGCATAAGTGCAGCAAAATGCAATACCCCAGGAATGTAAACCCAGAGCCCCAAACACCCCCTAGTGCTGTTCTTACAATTATCACACTCCCATGTTCATCTTATACATTTGTACTGGGGGGTTTCTTCAAGACATAACTGTACCGTGAGCTTAAGGTGGCCTTTTTTGGAAGTGTTGAGTCCTAAAATTAAAAGCTCTATTAAAAACTCTAGTTTTTAGGATATGTTCTCTCATTCATCAAGTGTATAATCTCAATGAGACTTTGGTGGGATCCTGAATGCAAGGGCCAATTTCTTTTAGCTTTTTGGTGGAGCAATGCAGCATACAGTATGATCTGTCTTGTGTTAAAAAGTAAAATAATATCATTTTCTATTTCTATTTTATTGGTTTACACCATAGGTTTTCTGGCCTTACTTGTTTTTGTGGTGTTACTTACTTCTTCAAGTGTATAATCTTGCAGATATGTTTTTTTTTCCCCCCTTTTTGGGTTGTACAAAATGCAAGGGACTTCTTTTTAGAGGAGCAATGCAGCATGTTTGATCTGTCCAAAGTACAAACTGCCAGCTGTCCTTAAATACAATATACTGGTACTTGTATTACTTCATTGGTTATGCCTATGTGGGAAAACACATTTGGGGTCCTTTCTTGTGGAGTCCTAAATATCTAGAACTTTAAATGATTTTCATATTTTTCAGGATATTTTACCTAATCCCTCATCACTCATCAGGTGTATAATCTTAGTGAGATTTGTCTATGATGCAAGGAGACATGTTTTGCCTGTCGGAAGCATTTGATCTGTCCAGTGATGACGAGTAACTAGTGCATTTACTCAACTGTACTTAAATACAATTCTGACTTTTCTGGCCTTTGTTTCTCATGTGAGGTTTAAAAATCCTAAAAAAAGTCCTACAAATCTAGAAATGTAATGCTCACTGTCCTTTGTAAATTTGCAGTCTATTTGTTACTTTATTCTTAAGCGTAGAATCTTTGGAAGATGTCTTTCTTTATTTACTTTTAGCATCCCGGAAACAGGGACGTAGTAGAGAGTAGTAATGTAACCAATTACCCAGGGCCACAACATGGAGAGGGCCCTTTACATTCTTTACATTATTAGTATTACAGTATTATTGTTACCTGAGTAGATCATTTGACAGACTTATCTGAAACTTATTCCCAGAGTATGATGAAGATCTGTAGTATAGTGACAGAAATAATGTTCTAACAGCTCATAGTATAAGCTTCACACAGTCGTTACAATAAGTGAAGAAAAGAAGGCTGAAATATGCTGAGAATGCAGATTGTGCTGACATTATTTAATGCAAAACAAACCCTTAATTACTGATTACCATAATAACCGCGACAGCTGCATGTGTTTACTTGTTGTTTCAGTTAGGCCTATATGCATGGTGTATGAAAAGTGTAGGGGGTCCACTAGGCTGCGTGCGGTATGTACAGGGCCCCAAATGTTGTATTGTATATATACCACCGCCCGGAGGTTTCTTTCTTGTGAGTTTTCAGATGTGTTTATTAATCAAGAGTACAGTCTTGGTGAGATTAATAAGGAAAAATAGTGACATATTTAAACTTGCAAACCTGCCACACATTAAACCTGGATCTCACATTTAGGGACACTATTGTACACATCACTCTATATAAAATAAACACAGCCAATCCCTGTGGTTTGCAGCCAAAGTTGCAGTGAAGCAACTTTTCATGTTCTAATGTGAAAACCATACCACGCTGTAAACGAGCCATCAGTAAAAAACTGTGGCTTGCTACTACGTCATTAATTTCCCCAAGCCTATAATTTAGCAATGAGTCAGTGCAGCACGCATTAATGGGTGAAGGTTTGAATTCTCTGTGAGAGCGAGAGCCCGCTCAACACGACCCGCTGCACATGTTTACCCTGCCTGTTCACTTATCACGCCGTGCTTCTAACCGCCTAATTTGTCCATCATGACTTCTCTAAATGCCGGTTTGACCATTTTGTTTATCCCGTCTCCAATGAATGGAAGGTTTATCCCCCCCAGGTCTTTCTGAATATACTGCAATGATGGATCATGAATGCGAGTGACTATTTTATCCTTCTTGTGGAGCCATGAACAATGTTTAATCTGTCCAGTGGTCCAGTAAAGTATGAATTCTCTACTTTCCTTAAAGGTGCCCAATGTAGTTTTCATGTAAATACACATTATATTTGCATGCAGTGTTACTAACTACAACTCATTGTGTGTATTCTTGAGCTCTAACAAATGTGTGTGCATTTCTTCATAAAACATTACTACACAGCCTTCCATTGGTTGACAAGACGGAATCAAGCTTTTGATTGGTCGGAATGCTCTCCCAGAGCATCATGGGAAATTAAAATGGCAGTTAGCATCAAAGCGAACGGCGATAAACGACAGAAAATCCAGAAATTATGGACATAACGTGTATAAATCTTGGATTAAAGAGTTTGGATTTATTGCAAGACCCAGAAAAATATTGGATTTCTAGACTGGAAACAAAACCTTCTGTAAGGGCTACGAAGACACCAAAGACATCAGGAGAACAGTGCGAGTGTTAGCTTTTAGCTACATAAAATGGTATGTTATGGTTATAAATAAAATAAAAAATAATTCAAAGATGCCATTTTTTGTAATAAACAACAAGCTCGTGCTCAGAGGGTTAAATCTAGGATTATTCACATCCATGTTTACTAGCTTGCAGAGCCTCCTCTTAGCCTACAGAAGATTGGTATCTGATATTTTAAGGAATATTCCACCAAAAATCAGTCAGGGAGCAAAAATATTGGAGCAGTGATATTTAAGTAAAAGCTCCGAGCTCTTCTTACCCCACTGGCTCTGTGGGATACTATAGGCTAGGGCTGGGCAATATATCAATATTATATCGATATCGTGATATGTGACTAGATATCATCTTAGATTTTGGATATCGTAATATCGTGACATGACACGTGTTGTCTTTTCCTGTTTTTAAAGGCTGCATTACAGTAAAGTGATGTAATCTAAAATCTAAGTGTGAAGATATTTTGCTAAAGCACCAACTGTCAACCCTAGAATATCACCGCAATATCGATATCGAGGTATTTGGTCAAGAATGTCATGATATCTGATTTTCACTCAGCCCTACTATAGGCTACGTTCAGACTGCAGGCCTTAATGCTCAATTATTATACTTATTGCCAGAGTTTTTGGACCACATATGAAAGTGGCCCAAATCAGAACTGGAAAAGATAGGATGCCATGTGACTTAAAAAAATTCTGACTTGGGTCACTTTGGCCTGCAGTCTGAACATAGCCTAAGAGACCCTGAAACACTGGACATGAGATCTGAATATATCCCCACCCCTCCAAAAAGTCCGAGCTAATCCGTCCCCTGCAGCCCCGTGTCAGCTGTCTGCACCCCCTACCAGCTGTCTCCCTAATGATATACCTAATGAGAGATCTGGGGGGTCTCTCTCTCACACTGAGACAATATGAGCTAACCGGGGGGGTGGAGTGCGGGACACATCAACTTTCCCATGTGTCCCAGTATAGCAGTGTGACTAACTACTCGTTGTTCTTTCATGAAATTTCATCAACTGCTCCTTGAGGTTTTTGACCCGTAGTAACACAAATCCACAGAGAGAGATAAAGTGGAGCGTGACGCGAAGCCAGAGTGTCGGGGGGTTATCTGTGAAATCGACCAATATTTGAGATTCATAAGTGCCCGTGCACTTGAAAGGATAAGCCAAGAGTCAATCAATCACATCTATCCCAGTGGTTCGGCATAATGTCATGGCAAATAAGTTAAGCCTCTCGCTTTAGTTCTTATTCGAGCTGAAATCTTTTGAGACTTGTGAGTGTGTACAAAGACAATAAATCTACTGTAGAGAGATAAATGCTTGAAATGCTTCAACAGCTGATTCATTGGCCTAATAACTGTTAGAAAAGGATAGGGAAATGGTTTTGTCATTCCAGTGTATACTTTCCATTTCATACACTTTCTTTAGGTGTACAGGGGTGGGGGAAAAAAGGGGACTGAGTAACCAGGGCCCTCATGTGAGGAGGGCCCAAAAAGATGCTAGAATGAATAGCTGTGGATGTGGGGAGGGCCCCACAAAAAATGCCTTTCTACAGGGCCCAGAATGTTGTGCTACGCCATTGTAGGTGTATCATTTGCCGTGACAGGAAAACCTTCAAAATAGGGCTGCGCAGTATGCCCAGAATCTTCTATCCCAATGTAGGTCATTTCATACCTCTAACGATATATATCATGATATGGTATTTCTGGTAAGTCAGTTACCAGAAAACATGCTTTAGTGCAAAATGAACATAGCATGCAGACACAGAACTTAAAGCGTTGTCTAAATGACATAAATAAAAAAATATATAGGATAGACATTTTTATATAATTTTGTATATACTGTCACATTGCCCAGCCCTTCTTCAACTTAATAATAAAAAACCTTTTATACTTTTTCCTTTGTCTGTTTTGGATTTGTCCCTCCAACCTTTTGTGGAATTGCATTCCTAAATTAATTGGCAAATCTGTGGTAAAAAAAAATCTGAAAAACAATAGTGGCCATATGTTTACACAAGCAAGGCTGTTTATATCAAATTCTGACTGTCCTTGTTTGTTAGGTAGAGGAACAAAAACAGCATTTTTAAACTAAGGCCAAATTCACATATTGTTTCAACTCGGCTCAACTGGCCCGGCAGCTCTCTGCACGTTTGCTGCATTTGGATTCACACGTTTTGGAAACGCTCCACTCAGCAGGTTTGCTCAGTTCCCCTCAGGTGTGTTGGCGCTGTCTGCCAATCTTGGCCCAGATGTTAACCTTCACTCATCAGGAAGATGTTGCCGGAGCAAACTGCTGCTTCACATTCGCGTCACACATGTAGTCCACAAACTAGTCTCACATTGCCAGACCTTCCTCAACAGCGCTGTGGAGTCCACACAGCATTCCGGGATAGGAGGAAAAAACGTACTCTGGATAATTTTAAAATTGGCATTTCTTTAAACCAATCACAATCGCCTTGGGTGGGCGCCGGACGGAGCGACGGTGCCTCTGCAAAATAGCCTCGGGAAGGAACTTGTTTTGGTGGAACATGCACGTAGGGAGGCAAGCTCTGAAATTGACTTTACTCAAAAAAAAAAAAAGGACAAATATAATTTGATTGTTGGTTCTAGCTCAGAGGATGTTTCCCGATTCGCGAGTTTAGAATGCCAACACAAAGAAAGTGAACCAAAATGTTTTGGCATCTTATAATCATTAAAACTCATAGATGTATTACTCCAACTACCCTTAATAGTTTATATTTGATCTTCTCCCGCCACCTTTAGAAACATACTCACTCCAATGCACCTTTTTCTTTTTGTGCAGTTCTATTGTGCCCGTACCAGCAAAAGCTTTCTTTCAAATAGACATGCCACACTTACTAGTACGAAGAAAAACAGGCGTCATAATGGAATCCATTTCAAAGTTTTTCGATACAACTGACACTGAAGCACCTCAGGGAATATCTTTTCGACATGTAGCTGAAGGCTGCGAGATGCTTTCCCGCTCCAAAACAAAAACAATTGTCGTTTCTGGCCAATGTGTTGTTTTTTTTTTCAATCGTACTTAAGTGTCTGTCTTCCTTTAGAGAAGACCCCTCTGAGAATATAACTCTATCACAAAGCCTGACCACAGACAACAGAACACATTACTGTGAGGAGAATGGGCTGCCGCTCACTTCCACCCTCTGGGAGCTCCCGGTGGCGGGGAAATCACACAGAGTGACATGTGATGTGTGCAGGGGGTCGTGCCATTCAAGTCTCAGTTTAACCTGCCAGCCAAGGATTTTTGACTGAGTCTTTTATATATTATGTACAAGTGAATCACCTGGCCAGAAGTTTAGAAAGTGGGGACAGAAAGGCCCAAAAGTTTTTTGTCTTTTGCTGCACACACAATGACACACTCAACTAAATCGATACTGTGGTCCAACACTGTTTCTCCATCCGGCGAGGTTGTTTTGGCCACGTAATGAAAACAAATGGTGATGTAGCCACGCTGCAGCGCCTCTGCATGCAGCCTCATCCATCCCCATCCCCATCCCCATCCCCATCCGAATGAGATCTATTCACCATCAAAGCTCCCAAAGCCCTATCACTGCAGTTACTCCTCCGGACTGTAGGCTCAGGCTCCTTAATGTGCTCAATTCAATTGATCTGAGGACTTTGCACTAAACCCTGGACTTAGAGTAGTACCAGAGATTTCCCACCAACCTACAGGACTTATTAATAAATACAGGGTGAGCCAGGTTGAGGGAGAGAAGGTATGATCTTTTTCTTAAAACAATATAACTTAAGTGGGAGAATTTCATACGCATCAAGACACGATTAAAGAAACAGTTTGCACCAGAAAATTGTAAGCATTGCTTGCCTAATGCTTAAAACAACCCACATTATAAATAAATACCACAGCATTCAGTGTTGTGAAGCTGTCACATAAAGAGTTTAACATTAAACATAAAGAGTTTAACAACACAAATCATGTGAACGGAGACCATGATTTACATCCCATCTGTCTAACCTCACCTAGGTAGCTTACTTGCCTAGACTTAATCTGATCAATGGCATAGTATGATCAGAAGCTGAACAGATCCACTCTCACAAACACCACGACTGCTTCGCATTGTAGCTCACAGCTAACGCCTGTACAGTCAGTACATATGCTGTTTGGGGCAAATGAACATAAGCTTGGCGAAAATAAGCTTGGCTTACTGTCTGAACACACTTTTATGCACTAAAATGAAAGGTCCCATACTGTTAAAAGTGAGATTTTTGTGTCTTTTTTTTTAATTGTAAAGCAGGTACTATATAAATACTGTGAAAGTATCAAGATGCTAAACAGAGAAATACACACAGCATTCTGCCTTTAAACAAGCTTTCAGGACCGTACGGTTGTAATGTCACAACTATCGCATAAGCATATAGTCATTACCCGGCTGAAATGACGCTGAAGAGATCAGAGAGCGCAGATGCTGAAGACCTGGATATGCTGACCAATCAGAGCAGACTGGGCGTTTTCAGGAGGAGGTCTTAAAGAGACAGGCGCTAAAACGGAGCGTTTCAGACAGAGGGTCTGAAACGCTCCGTACGCTGATACAGGTATATTCAGAAAGACAGTATGAGGAAAAATAATGGGTTTTTTTAATATTAAAGTATGTAAACATGTTCTTGTAGAAGCCCAAAATACAAGTATGAACCTAAAAGTGAGCATGATATGGAACCTTTTGTAATGTAAATCTGGGCCACATTTTACAAAAGCAGTTTGCAATCTTACATGTCAATGGTGGCAACAAAGGACTGATGCTCGCAAATTGCAGATACATTTGCAGATGTGCAGGGCTTTCGTATACACGGTTGCACGTATGGCGTTGGTTTTGAATAAGTAAACTAATCAAAATAATCAAGAGTAAATGATCTCCTGTTGCAAATCTCATGATGCAATGGTGAAAGTCCCTGAATACGAAATCTGACAGCAGTAAACTGCACACAAGCACTTTCATCGCGGATATTATTATTATCAGCATGTTGTATTATTACTTTAAAAGAGGCATAATGCCGTTTTTTAGATCTTGTATTACATACACAGCCTACAACGCATCATTACAGATTAGAACGTACAACACAACACCAGAAATGTTTACTCATGAAGTTCTCCGACCTGGATTTGATCTTGTAGAAGAATAAGGTTCCCCGCACATGTAGTGTTCATCTGGCTCCATTACAGTCTGAGGAGAGGTATAAATTGCTTCATTTGCTGCTCAGACTTTTGCCTGCTGGGGCTTTAAAATTACCAATCAACTGACTGATGGGGGTCGAGCATGCAAAACAAAACACCAAGAAAAAACTAAAAACAGAGAAAAAAAGAGGGGAATGATAAGAGATTATGGACACGATATATAACTTGGCAGACACTGACGTGCACCTGAATCACAAGTGCTATATGAAAAATAACTGCAATACTATATTGTATACTTTCATACTACAAGTATGTGGCACTCATTTTACATTACACAAGTACTGATGTGTATTTTTGGAGTATAGCTTTTCTTAACATTTTTAGTTGAAATAGTCATAATGTTGTGCTTTGTTTTATGTCTTGTGCTACTAATTTTAAACCTGACACCTAAAGGCCCGGACACACAGAGCCGATAATCGGCCGTTGGACAGTCTGTTCGGTGTGTTCCGTGCCGTCGTCCGTCCGAGGGGCCGTCGTCCTTCATTTTGGCCGATTTGACATGTATTGGCACTGCCCAATTTCAAGATAATAACAATTAAACTTAATTTATATAGCATATTTTACACAAAACAATGCAATACTATGTGCTTCACAATAGATGGAAAATATACTTAAACAAAGACAGATGCAACAGAAAGACAGTAGAAACATTCAAATCCAAGATGTATTTGGTTAGGTTTCAATGTAATCTTTTTCTCACTATAATCTCCAAATTGTGATATTAAACCAAAAAGTGGATTCTTCCTCTTCTTCCTCAGAGTTAGAGGTAAACGGTAAACAAAGAGCGGCGCTGCTGTTGTTGTTGGGTGGGGATGAGAGCTGGCTCAGGACTGCATCCGTCACTATAAAGGCTTCTCTCCCTCTCATCAACAGCAGCAGCAACCTGGCAGCCTTCCACAGCCTGTGTGTGTGTGTGTGTGTGTGTGTGTGTGTGTGTGTGTGTGTGTGTGTGTGTGTGTGTGTGTGTGTGTGTGTGTGTGTGTGTGTGTGTGTGTGTGTGTGTGTGTGTGTGTTCTTGGCCGTATAAATGAGAGTGCAGGTGCACAGAGAGAAGGAGGGAGCTCCACCTGTCTTCCCTCCTGCCAGACTGTGGGTGTGTTTGGTGGAGGGGGATGAGGGATGGGATGGAGGGAGTCTCCTTCTAAACAAGGTGAGCCCCACCCCTCTACCTCCTCCAATCTCCTTCCCATCTTCCCCTTTCTCCTCCCCCTCCTTTCTTTCCTCTCCTCCGTCCTGCCAAGAGTCTTAAATTGGAGGCTGAATTGGTGGCTTCTGGGAGGGTGAGGAGGGGTGGGTGGAGGAATGAGGATGCTATAGGAGAACACGTTCCCCGGAGCCCCCCAACTCTGTTACTGTCCCCGTTTGCAGTTAAGGTGGGAGATTCAGTACACTCTAAGAAATAAATCCGTAAAATAACAGAAATAGATCTGGCAGCTCATTAGCCTTACTTTGTCCCGTAATAAAAAAAACTGACATTTTGTGTGTAGCCACCAAAGCTTGTCAGAGCACAAAAGGTAAAAAAAAAAAAAACAGAAATACATGTGTGAATCACGTTCTATGGACATTTTCTGTTAAAATATACTATTTCTTACACTTCTTATACTATTTGTAAAATATTTCTTAGAGTGTAGGGGTGAGGAAGATGGAGCTGCTCCTCTCTTCCCCTCCCAACATATTTCTTTTCACCTTGCCAGACTGTGTGTGTGGGAGAGCGGGTAAGGGCAGGGGGGCTTCCACCTTTCTCCCACCCCCTCAAAGTCAGCTCTCAGAATGTCCCGTCTGTTCAACTGCCAAGGTGGCGGCAGGTCGTCCAACCAAAGCTCTGCCATGCCCTCAGCCGCCCAAAACACCATGACATTTTTTAAAAAGTGTGTGTGTCCTTTGGTCACCTGCCTTCTGTGTGTGTGTGTGTGTGTGTGTGTGTGTGTGTGTGTGTGTGTGTGTGTGTGTGTGTGTGTGTGTGTCTGTAATGTTGGGGGGGGGGGGCAGCTTCTGCAAAAGGTGTTGCAACAGTTGGGGAGGGTTGAGTTTCATGCATACACTCACAGGCCTGTCAGAGTAACTGAGACCCAACATTCATAAGGATCTTTCTGGTGGGTGGAATATTGCATTATATTCCAAATTGTAATTTCAGATGTTGAGCACAGAAGACCAAGTGTATCTATCTCACAGATGATCTAAATAACATCAATATTTGGTTACTACCCTTTGCCGTCAAACCAGCATCAGTTCTTATAGGTACACTTGCAAAAAGTCAGGGAACATTGAGGATCGTAGACGCAGTGGTGGCCGGCAGTGCCATCAGCTCAGAACTGTCAGAAACCAGTGGGACCCAGGTACACCCATCTACTGTCCAGAGAAGTCGGACCAGAAGTGGTCTTCATGGAAGAGTTGCAGCCAAAAAGCCATACCTCCGACAGAGAAACAAGGCCAAGCGACTCAACTATGCACGAAAACATAGGAACTGGGTTGCAGAAAAATGGTAGCAGGTGCTCTGGACTGATGAGTCAAAATTTGAAATATTTGGCTGTAGCAGAAGGCAGGTTGTTCTCCGAAGGGCTGTAGAGCGGTACAATAATGAGTGTCTGCAGGCAACAGTGAAGCATGGTGGAGGTTCCTTGCAAGTTTGGGGCTGCATTTCTGCAAATGGAGTTGGAGATTGGTCAGGATTAATGGTGTCCTCAATGCTGAGAAATACAGGCAGATAATTATCCATCATGCAATACCATCAGGGAGGCGTATGATTTGCCCCAAATTTATTCTGCAGCAGGACAACGACCCCAAACATACAGCCATGGTCATTAAGAACTATCTTCAGTGTAAAGAAGAACAAGAAGTCCTGGAAGTGATGGCATGGCCCCCACAGAGCCCTGATCTCAGCATCATCGAGTCTGTCTGGGATAACATGAAGAGACAGAAGGATTTGAGGAAGCCTACATCCACAGAAGATCTGTGGTTAGTTCTCCAAGATGTTTGGAACAACCTACCTGCCGAGTTCCTTCAAAAACGTTGTGCAAGTGTACCTAGAAGAATTGATGCTGTCTTGAAGGCAAAGGGTGGTCACACCAAATATTGATTTGATTTAGATTTCTCTTCTGTTCATTCACTGCATTTTGTTAATTGATGAAAATAAACTATTAACACTTCCATTTTTGAAAGCATTTTTTTACAGCATTTTTTCATACCTGCCTAAAACTTTTGCACAGTACTGTGCATATATATGTGTATATATATACACTACTGGTCAAAAGTTTGGGGCCACTTAGAAATTTCCATTCCACTCCATTACAGACAGAATACCAGCTGAGATCAGTTGCATTGTTTTTTTAATCATGACAGCAGTTTTCAGATTACATTATGTGTTTACATAATTGCAAAAGGGTTCTTGACTGTTGTTGAAAGAAGTGGCTGATCTTTAATGCAATATCTACATCGCCCATTATCAGCAACCATTCATTCAATGTTCCAAAGGCACATCCTGTTTACTATTCTGATATCATTTTAAAAGGCTAACTGAGAAAACACTGGAGAGCCCTTTTGCAATTATGTAAGCACATAATGTAATCTGAAAACTGCTGTCATGATTAAAAAAACAATGCAACTGATCTCAGCTGGTATTCTGTCTGTAATGGAGTGGAATGGACATTTCTAAGTGACCCCAAACTTTTGACCAGTAGTGTATATATATATTTTTTTTCTTTTTTCTTGAAGATGTACTTTCATATGGCTCTTTGTAGTTTAGCTTATTTAAAGCTAATGTACTTGCACTTACTACTTGTTGTCTGGAGTTTGCACCTTTCAGGGTTGAAAGCATTTAATTGGAAGTTGCTTTGGATAAAAGCGTCAGCTAAATGACATGTAATGTAATGGACCTCTGCGTCGCATAAACCTCTGTGCATATGTGCGCCTGCTCTACCAACTGAGCCAACCCGGCCACACTTCCCATCTTACACTTAATCAGCCATTGTGCTTTGGTCACTTTCCCTGCGAGTTTAAAACGCTCTGCCCCGAACATCGCTGCGGAGCAGCTATACTTAAATCTTCTTTTCTCTCACTTTCACACCTCTTATTTATGTCAATTCATTTCTTTTTATCACAAGCTTTAGAGACAATCTGTGTGTTTCACCATCAAAGTGAGCTCACATTCTTCTGCATCCCACTGTTCACATAGCTTTTCACCCTCGCTTTCCTCTCGCCGGTCTCTCATTTCAAAGCGGGACGTTTAGAGACGGGGATGGCGTCTACTCTCTTTCGTCTGTCGTCATCGCCGAAGTCGAACACATCAATCACACATTTGTTTTTCATTTAACAGAGACGCTTTTAAGAAAGATGGAAATATCCTCTTGGCAGCGCGTCTGTGCACTCTTCCTCTTTCAAGCCGACTTATTTAGCTGGTCTTATTCCCCCCATGCTCCCCCCTACCTCCCACAGCAGAGCTCCCACCACATCTGTAGTGTGGTTTGGTGTGGAAAGGAGGGAGAGGCAGAGTGAGGGAGGGAGGAAGTGTGTGTGTGCGGTGTAAGAGAGAGTTCAACTTTCTGTGTTGAGAACCTCCAGCACTGTATGCAACTCCATCGCATCTCCTCTGATTACATTGGGAGCGGCCTTTAAGACGCGCGCAGATGTGCGCTGTACGGCGCTGAGCAAGCTCTCTCAAAGATGATGAAACTTCATTAGCATAGAGGAAAATATAGAGACTCTTATGACACTGGGAAGCTGCTCGAGGGGGGCACATATTTGGTCTTTTAGGGCGATGTGGAGAGACGTTCCAAAGAGGATGGTGGTTTTGCATGTTTAGCTCATTATCTACCAATCTCATCTCAGGATATTTTTACATTTATTTCCAACCTGCAGACTTCTACTGGCAGAGATTGAGTCCTGAGTATTAAACTTGAGGCGGACTTACGTCAAAAAAATGTTGTAAAAAATTTGCAGCTCAACTTTGACCTGTCTGATGCAAGAGCTGATTCTCTTAACATGTGGCTGCCTGAAAACTCAACTAGACAGATTTGAGCAAACACTTAAAAGCAAATGCTTCTTTACTTGAAACTCCCAAAAAAAACAGAGGGGTGGGTGGGGGGGGGGGTTACTTTAAGTAGGCCTACTTTTTTGATGCTGAGCTGTCCTAGTTCATTTCATTTCAGTGAGCTATGAAAACTGGCTGTGACTTCAAACTTCATTTTTAAGTTACGTTATCATTGCAGCCTGCAAATAATACTTTGCACTGGTATTTTCATGGATACTCAGAATGGTTTTAAACCTGTCATTTACAGTAGCAATACATTTGGTTGAAAGACACATTGACGGAGACCATCTTCCCCAAAAAAACGCTCCCATGAGTTGTTTCTCAAAGCAGGGATTACGACCCTATATTTACGTTTATAGTGGCGGCGGCCTCTACTGGCTGTAGATATTATGACTGGAGCAGAGCAGGAAATAAGGTGACAAAGTATAAGAGCGCCATAACTCAGAAAGGTGGTGGATGGGTCAAACATCCAGGAGACCAGGGTTTCAAGAATATATATATAATGGGTGAGTTTTCTTATGTACTTTACAGAACAAACTGTAAAAACCCTAACCCTAACCCTAGTGAAGTAATATAAAAAGTACTGATTTGAATACAAACCACAATCTTTTTCTAAACTTAACAAGGTAGTTTTGGTGCCTAAACCTAACCAAACTTTGACGTTTCACAGCGTTAACAACAACGACTGTTACGTTCTCGGGTTTATGTATGAGGACGGAAAATGTTCTGCAGGTCATACTTCCTGCCACAGCTAGGTGGGGATGCTACTACACATTATAATACTTTTGAGGGGCACTGTTCCAAATGTTGGTTTAGGGATTATGCATCAGGGGAGTGTAAAGTAATACAATGTTGCATGTTTTGTTTGTATTGCTTTATACATTGCATGTAGTGTTTGGCCACATGCTTCCAACCTTGCTGTCCAGAGTGGAAGAATGTTAAACAAACATGACCATGATACCAATTCTCTCACTTTACCTGCATGGACTGCTCACGGCTGACTGAGAGGATATTTATGAAACCAGACTTTTCTTTTTTCTATTTATTCAAGTGCACAGAAGGAGAGAACGTCTCATTCAGCGGCTGGTGTGAATTAGACATAATGGTGATAAAATGCTGGATGATGGTGCTTAAAAAGCCCTCAATGACAGAGCTGCCAATTAGAGGAAGGATGGTGATTTAAATGGGAACAATAAAGTTTCATCTGCTCTGCCTCGCGCACACACACACACACACACACACACACACACACACACACATACACACACATGTTTGTACTATACTTGTGATGACCTATAAATATTGAATGAGGATCAAACAAAATGTCCTAACTTTCCAAAAGATATCCTAATTTTCTAAAATGCCATCTTATATTCATGTATTTTTGATGGTAGTGTCACTCAGTCTATGGATTGCCATGAAATTGTGTACAAACAGTCATGTTCATCTCAGGATAAATTGTAATCTGGCGATTACAGGGATAGTTATATTTAGAAGAGTGACTGTATGAGCTACTTCTCCAGTAGTCTATCTCAACGACGTTTCATTTACGGGATTGTTCAGGTGACGGTGGAAAATTCCGCCAGATGTCCCTCATTTAGGCCGGATGTCCTTTACCTTCCACTTTCTTTGTGTTGGCATTTTAAACTCCAGTGGATTCGTGAGGACTATGGTTAACTGCTCCTCAGATCTCTGCAGGGTAAATCCAGACAGCTAGCTAGACTCAAACAACCATTGAACCTACACATGTTCCACCAAAACAAGTTCCTTCCCGAGGCTATTTTGCAGATGGCACCGTTGCTGCGTCTGGCTCTTAGCGATTGTGATTGGTTTAAAGAAATGCCAATAAACCAGAGCACGTTTTTCTCCTATCCCAGAATGCTGTGTGGACTAGCCTGACCCTCCTCCACAGCGCTGTGGAGGAAGGTCTGACAAGGCGAGACTACTTCTCCATACTCATTTCAGTGGCAGCTGCTGGTCTGAGGGGATGCTCATTTTCGGCCTACATCATAAAAATTGTCCATTATTTATAATAATATTATAATAATATATATAATAATATATTAGTATTATAGTCAGCCAGCCAACTTTGTCATACCATGAGAGCTGAAAAGCCCTGTTACTTTGCCTTATCTTTTGCACTAAATCAATCTTAGGTGTCGATCTGCCCTGCTGTTAAATTCTAAGTTTCTCCTCGTAAGGAAGACTTTCAAATGGCTTTGCCAAAATCAGGTCGACAATATTAGCATTGTCTGCCATCGTGTGCAGTTTGCTAGCTGGCTAGTTCACCCCTACAACACTAGCCTAGCCTACTGTATGAATGAATGAATGAACAAACGATCTAACAAAACGATATTAAACTCAAAGGAGGAAATGTGGGAATTAGGTTAAACTGTGGGAATTAGGTTAAACTGAAACAAGGAATGTAGCTGGAGCTGCAACCCCAGCGACCCGATACCGGATAAGCGGACGAAGATGGATGTATGAAACAAGGAATGTGGTGTATAATTGTATGAAATGTATGATGAAAATTGACTAGCAATTTCGCCAAGCAAATACCAAGAAAGGTTGCAGCAGTTCGTTTTTCAACAATACTTGCAAAATCTGCGATGGGACTGAGATCGTATAGCTTCGGCGACTTTTTATAGTACAAAATCGCTGTCAATCAAAAGGACAGACAGACCCTCCAATCACCACGCAGAAGCCCGGAGTCCAGGCCAGCCCACTCTTCCATTCACCCCCAGAGATGCTGAGCGTCCGTGGGCAGGACATAGTCGCAGCATTTATCCAATGACCATCTAGTTTCGAAGCACTGTTAAAAAAAGAAACTGTTCAAAGCAGCCCCATTGAAGTCAATGGACGCTAGGCTTCAACAGGGAAATGCACTGTGATGCTACGGGAATGTATGAGAAGGATCGAGTCAGCTGATTCTGAACGAACTCATCTTCGAGATGAACGTGTTCCAACTAGGGCTGTCAGCGTTAACGCGTTAATCGCGATGCGATTAAGGGCCGACGCGATGCGATACATTTTTTTTTAATCGCATGCCAGCATTTATTAATTTATTTTACACTTCACTCGGCTTTGCGTCGTGCCTAACAGGCTACTATTTTGACCCTTTGCAGCACCGGTACTTATCATCAAGCTGCCACTTCCTGTAACACATCCTGCTGCTGCAGGCTGCAGGCATGATGGAGGAAGACAGCAGCAATGAAATCCTGAATGGCGCTTTTTATTTTCCAAAACTCCCGGACGGCTCGTAGACATGTCGAAAGGCATATGCACGTTGTGTAGCGCCGAATTAAAATATCATCGAAGCACGTCAAGCTTGAGCTACCACCTACGGAGCTAAGCATAGTAGTACAGTTAACGTGATGCTAGACCAGGGGAGAGATGAATGTTCGGAAATAAGAGGTTGCCGTGGCCCGCCGTACAGGTTAGTTTGACCAGCGGGCAGCAGCAGCTGCGGCGGCCGCAGTGGGCAGCTGCAGTGGCCTCAGCGGTGAAACGCGAACGGGGGCTGGAGTATAACCTAGCTAGGTGGAAAGCTAACGCTAGCCGGCCACCTGTTCCATCAATCCTGCTTGCAAGTGTCTGCTCATTAGACAAGAACTGGACTACATCCAACTTCAACGAAACTCCCAACGCGAGTTCAGAGACTGCTGTGTTTTTGTTGGTGGAAACAACAGTGTAGGTATCTATCCAGCCTGTTTCTCTGTCGCCGGGTAAGAGTGGAGATGGGCTGTGTTAACACAGACTTGTGCAGAAATGAGCTGCTCATTAACCGGTGATCACTGGACGTCAGTGAGTAATCAACATTATTTAGGAGTTACTAAACACTATATTGACTCTAGTAAAGATAGGGATTTTTAGTTTTTTAGTTAGATACTTGGAGGAATTGTGCAATAATGACAGATTCACACATTTTTCTTTTGTTTACAGTAAATAAATAATTACAAATCTTAAAATCAAGTTCATAAAGTAACTTCCTTTGCATTCATTTGATTCCCAATCAAGATACACTGGTAAAAATTGCTTTCCATTGTTAATATGTACTTAAAAACTGTTCTGAAATGCAAAATAATAGAATTTTAATCATGTGATAAAATATGCGATTAATCGCGATTAACTGTAGAACTTCAGCGATTAATTGCAATTAAAAAAAACAGCCAGCAGTTTGACAGCCCTAGTTCTAACGCAGTTTTTGTCAATAAAATAGTAAAAAACACAATAGTACATATTTGACCAGTAATTTTTTTACATTTTAGGGGAAGCTGAGCTTCCCTTGCAGTCTTAAAAAAATCACCTCTGCTCAGTATGTCAGCTACAGTAGATGGCGGTCAGCATGCCCCAGTTTTCAGCGCTTTACCTTGCCGTGAGACAGCACTTTCCGACGGGTAACTAAAGCTGTTATCTCGCTCTCTTTGAAGCCAAATTTTACCTACCTCGATCGGTTAATTAGTTTGTGTTATTGTGGGACTTTGGTGAATCAGAACTGACCCTTTGAAACACTAAACACAATAACCCAAACAAATGAACAGATGGAGGCAGTGGTAGACCAGCAGCAACCGCGTTCTGTGAGGTAACATCATCCTCAACTGTGTTTAGGGTTAATTATCAAATGTTAGCATGGATGTAAGATAATGAAATGTCAACATTACACCTGCTTAACATCAGCATGTTAGCATTGTAATTATGAGCATGTTAGCATGCTGATATTTAGGTCAAAGCACCACTGTAGCACAAGGACAGCCTCACAGACAGACACAGACTCTAGTCTTGTTACAAAATGTCCTCACTGACACCCACAAATAACAAAACAGAGAAGACTATATAATACTAATTACAACTTTATATCTATAGCACCTTTAAAAACAATAGTTTATAGAGCCCGACTGATATATCGGCGGGCCGATATTATCGGTCGATATTAGGCATTTTCCAAACTATCATTATTGGCATTTATAATGGCCGATAATGAATATATATATATATATATATATATATATATATATATATATTCATCAGAATCATTTATAATGACAAATAAATGATTCTGATAAATGAATATTTAAATATAAAATAAAAACAGACGAAACACCCTTCAACCATGTTATGAGTGTTGGCGTTGCATATTTTGTCCACCAGAGGGAGCTCTACAACGTCCCTGTTGACAACGTCTTTATTTTTATACATTTTATTTATCAGAACTTTAATATATTTTGATGTTCCTCTGTTCTGTTGTACAATAAAACAAACATTATCATATTATATTAGTGAGGACTCATAAATAACTACAAATAACTAATGTTAGGGAAATCTGTTTATGTTTTGTTATGCATTTCTGGATTTAAAAGAATATATATATATATATATATATATATATATATATATATATATCGGAATATCGGATTTTTAAATCACCAAATATTTGTATCGGTATCGGCCTTAAAAATCCTTTATCGGTCGGGCTCTAATAGTTTACAAAGTGCTTTGAAAGTGGAAACAAAAGCACACATTGATCATACACAAATACACACATAAATTCAATACCCATACCCATAAATGCACAACATAGTGATAGTGAAAAAAGAGGGATGGGGCAGCACTAAAGGACAGAAAAAAAAAATGTAGTTAACATGCAGACAATGATGATGATAGACGATAAAAAATACGACGTCACATAAAAACAAGTCAATAAAAGTGTGTTTTAAGAAGTGATTTTAAAGAAGTCACTGATTCAGCAAGCCTTAAGACCTCATTGATCCCAATGGGAGGACATATTTGACAAAATGTCCTCGCTTTTCAAAACTGGAAGAGCTGAAGCTCATTCGTGCACAAACGGTTATTCTCAGTGCACAATACAAAGTCTTGCATGCACACTCTCTGACAGAGTAGTGTTCCTGCCAGTGAAGCAGCAGTCGGGGGTTTGCTTTGTTTCTCTAGTGTTTGTCAGTTGGTTTAAGTGATGCCACCAGACATCAGCACCTACTGCATCTCCTAATGAGTCTCTGCGGAGCGGCCAGCTGTGCAGCGGCCAGGAAACAACCCTGTTGAAAACTATCATCTCACCCCCGCCGCTCGCCCACTTCTCCTCCCAGACATCCCAACATCCCAATCCTGCAACCTGCATAGGGCCTGAGCACCTGCCAGATCATGCTGCAGCCCCCCTCCCTCCATCCTTCTGCACAGAGCTGTGAGCCTCAACAGCCGGCCAATCGCTTGGCCTCCAGTCACCTGAAAACATCATCTGCATTTAAATTAAAAAACTCATTTTGGTGACTCATTTTTACTCCAGAGGTTCAAGGTGTTTCATTAAGAGGGATTTGCATGCAGGAGAGGAAACATGGTGCAGTTGCTGTGACTCCTGTTCATGTAGATGTCCTCGGCTTTTTTTGTCCAGGTATTGATGAATGAGGTGGCAGTGAGATATGCAAAAAATAGAGAACCACATATGTTCCTCCTATATGTATTTAAGATGCAGACATACAAGGCAGAAATCTGCCATAATGCCAACTACATGCGCACACATCACAGAGACGCTTCACCCAGCTCAAGGTGAATTCAAACAATAAAGACGCCTGAGCCTTTTATGTTTTTTAAATCCACTACACATCTAGACCCAACAGATTCCATTCCGCACTTAGACCAGTCTTTTTCTTTTCTTTAAATTACGTCACTTCATAACGTTCCCATGGCAACAGGGAAAAATGGCTGCTCTTGTGTGAAGTAAACGCAACATTTTTCAACTTTCTGCTAAGATATTCAGTATGTGACTTTTTTGCTACGAAAATGTGGGGATTATGAAATCATGCAAGCCATATTTTGCGCAGAAATCTGCAATTTATGCGGCAAAAGTGCGGCGTATTTAAAAAAAATGCGGCCCCTGCATAAATATGCGGACTTTGGCTAATTATGCATTGAATTATGGGATCGCATGATCACGTTTTTTCTGGAGGGAATTGCATTTGTTCCTTTATGTTACATCCGCCTACTTTAATGTTGTCTGTCGACATCATCCAGCATAGTTTTTGACAATGTAAAGGCAATCCAAATGCCAAACTTGCCTTGAGGCTCCAGGTATTAGGTATCCATAACACACGCTCCGGATTGCAGCCCAACCGAAGATGATAGACATCCGACATATTTAAATGATAAACAACATTTGATTTGCATGCAAAGTATGTGTTGTACAACAGCCCCGATAGCTTGCTATAACTTGAAACAAACTCAAAAAGGTTTCTGTAAAATAAGCTGATAAACTGACAGTTAATGGCTTAATCCAGTTAAAGGGGGAAGTCAGAATTTCCGAGTTCCCAACTAGAAATTCCAACTTGAACACCACCTTAAGGCACTTCTGTCTTATTTGTGTACACACAGTACTGTCCAACATCTATCTGTGGACATTTGCTATGATGTTTGTACATGCAAAATACCACGTAATGCGTTTTTATCAACTTGTACTGCTATCAATGGCAAACTGGGCTAAAGACCGCCCCACCCCGTTAAATAATGTTTTTTGGACTTGTTACTGGAAAGGGGTCAACTTAGGTGTGACGTCAATCCCAAGGTAAATGGAATGCAGCATCAGTCCAGTCAAAAAGTGTTACTGCATTCCCCAGAGCCCACCTGGCTCCCTGTCCTCCATATAGGCGTGGTAGAGGAGAAAACATCAGAAAAAAGGGGAGTAACCAAAGGAAAGGCTCCATATTTCCGTAATGGAATCAAATATTTAAACCCATTCCAAAAAGCAAAAATAAGTAAATACACTGAATATATAATGTGGCAACAAAGATATAATTTCACCACATACTGACTTGAGGAATTTGGCTCTTACAAGAATCAAGAAACTCCCCTGATTGTCTTAAGGAACTGGAGTTTTTTTTCCGCAGTAAAATAATACTGTTGGACCAAGTCAACTAATTTGGAAGTCATGTCATCATAAGACAATACAAGTTGTGTGCATATACATACAGTACATAGTGCGGGTAAGAAGAAGTTCTTCTGCAGAATAAAAGTCAACTCTCTACAATCTGTGTAAAACAAAATGGCCGCTGATTATCATGTTAGGATGTCATGGTAACATATTTTCCACATATGGGTTACATACAGTTGTGTTCAGAATAATAGCAGTGTGTTTATAAAAAGTGAATAATGCTCAAAATCCTTAGAATAGCTTTTAATTCCATAATATCAATGCATTGGGAACACTGCACATTCAATTCCAAATCAAAACATGACCAAAATTGATCAGGTTTGTGTTCTACCTTTACAGAAAGTGAAGAAAAAGGAATATTAGGCTGTTCAAAACTGCACTAATATTTAGTTGCATAACCATTATTTCTGAGAGTCGACCAACTTCTGGTACCTGTGAACAGGTGTTCCAGCCCAGGACCATTGAACTACATTCCACAATTCCGCTGTATTACTGGGTTTTGCCTCAGAAACAGCATTTTTGATGTCACCTCTCAAGTTTTCTATGGGATTGAGGTCTGGGGATTGGGCTGGCCACTCCATAACATCCATCTTGTCAGCATAAGGCAACATGACCTCTTCAAGTATTTTGATGTATTGAAACTGATCCATGATCCCTGGTATGTGATAAATAGGCTCAACACCACAGTATGAGAATCATCCCCATAACATGATGTTTGCACCACCATGCTTTACTGTCTTCACAGTGTACTGTGGCTTGAATTCAGTGCATGGGGGTCGTCGGACAAACTGTCTGCGGCCCCTAGACCCAAAAAGAACAATTTAGCTCTCATCAGTCCACTGAATGTTGCCCCATTTCTCCTTTGGCCAGTCAATGTGTCCTTTGGCAAATTTCAACCTATTCAGTACATGTCTTTTTTTCAGCAATGGGACTTTGTGGGGGCTTCTAGCTGATAGCTTAGCTTCACATAGCCTTCTTCTGATCCTAACAGTACTCACAGGTAACTTTAAGTCTTCTTTGATTTTCCTGGAGCTGATCATTGGTTGAGCTTTTGCCATTTTGGCTATTCTTCGATCCATTTGAATGGTAGTTGACTGTTTTTTTCCCACGTCGTTCAGGCTTTGGATGCCATTTCAAGGCATTTGAAATCATTTTGGCTGAGCAGCCTATACTTTTCTGCACTTCTTTATATGTTTTCCCCTCTCCAATCAACTTTTTA
Source organism: Sander vitreus (assembly GCF_031162955.1). Taxonomy (NCBI): domain Eukaryota; kingdom Metazoa; phylum Chordata; class Actinopteri; order Perciformes; family Percidae; genus Sander; species Sander vitreus. Next base: position 3,708,305 of record NC_135874.1, on the reverse strand, counting down.
ATCAAAGTCCGCTGTTCCTCAGAGCAATGTCTGGAACGACCCATTTTGCTGAGTATTTCAGTGTGAAATGTACTGTAACCAGCATGCACAACATTTGCTTCCTTCCTTCCTTAAATATGGGCCATAACTGACACCTGTTTCTTCACAGAATCAATCACCTCACTAATTGAACCCAACACTGCTATTATTTTGAACACGCCCCTTTCAATTACAGATTCAATTACACAGAATGAGCAGCATGCATGTCATGACTGTTGGGTCTGTTGGTTTTCTACAACACTTACTAGTAAATTATTTGCCATGTAGAAATATCACTTCTACTGAAAGAATTGATTTATGAGGTTAGTGATGTTGGACTGCTATTATTTTGAACACAACTGTACGTATGCAGTGTGTTGATACCATGTATAGAGAACACAGCAGTCTCTTTGCTGACTATTCAGTAGTTGGGCGTTTCAGTGGTTTGAGTAGTTCTCAGGCAATATGTCCCACGAAGCTGAAATAAAAATGGCTCCCCTGTCCGTGTAGCTCAAGCCGAGCAAAGAAACACCACCACTGTGAGAAGATTGAGAAGTTTTATTACCTCTTTAAAACCTTCTGTATGTACTCTTGGTGACTGCGAGACCGCTCCAAAACGTTCATCATCTGTGCACTAATACTGATTCCTATGAGCGACCACAGAGGCTGGGTGGCCGTCGGTGACGAGCCAGCCTGTTCACCGACGCCACATAGCAGAGGTCAGCGGCGGCCCGGGAGACGGAGATGGATGTGTGTTTGGTCTGGAAGGGAGACAGGCCTGGAGACACTCTCTCTCTCTCTCTCTCTCTCTCTCTCTCTCTCTCTCTCTCTCTCCTACAGAGAGGCCACTAACTCACACATGAAGACTTACTGAGCAGTGTACAAAGAGCATCTAGCTTTATTCCAGTACTGTACTGAGGAATAATGTCACAGTACTGCTACTTCACTGGTATTTAGCGGTGGAAGAAGTATTCAGATCCTTTACTTAAGTAAAAGTCCTGCATTGAAAATGTTAAGTAGCATCAGGAAAATGTACTTCAAGTATTCAAAGTAAAAGTACTCAATGCAGAAAAATCCTCACATTTTAGAAACTTGGAAACAATCCAAACAGTTATGTCAATCAACTAATCGTTTAATGGTTTAATCATTTCAGCTGGACTTGTAGGACTTGGACTTGTTGTTATATTGTTGGGTAGTCTAATTTCTAATAAAACATTGCGTTTTATAAACATGTGTTTTGTGTGCAGAAATCTTAATGTGTAATGTAAAAGTGACTGAAGCTGTTAGATGAATGTAGCTGAGTAAAAAGTACAATATTTCTCTCTGTAATGTAGCAGAGTAGGAGTAGAAAGTGGCATGAAAAGAAAAGACTCAAGTAAAGCACAAGTACCTCAACATATGCCCATAAGTACAGTAGTTAGAAGTACTGAGTAAATGTACTTAATTACCTTCCACCACTGCTGGTATTTCCTGCTACCACTACGTCATGGCTGCACAGAATAAAGCATGCGGACACTAGTACATTACACACAAACAGTATGTGATTGTTGAACATGTTACCTCAAATGGGCATTAATGTGCTGCTAACAGCCTCCATTATTCTTGTTTCATACTTTCCACCTCATGTTGGAACACATCTGTCAAGCCAGGTCCAATACTGATGTTGGGCAACAATGTGTGATTCATAGTCAGTGTTTCAGTTTCATTTTCAGGTGTTGGATGCAGTTAAGGTCAGGGTCTGTGCAGTCCAATCAAGTCCTTGTGCACCAATCTGGGAAAACCCATTTCTTTACGAAGCTGGCTGTGGGCACAGGGACTCTGACATGTTGAAACAGGAAAGGGACTTTCCTGAAACTGCCGCCACAAAGTTGGAACAACACTGTTGCCTAAAAATACTGTATCATTGCTTGCTGTAGTATGATGATTCCCCTTAACTGGAACTAAGGGGCACCAAACCATGACATGGTAACAGCCCAAGACCAAAAGTACACAAGTATGTGGACAAGTGTACTTTGTCCAGGGTGGGAACTACAGGGGAGCGATGTAAAGCCTGAAAAACATGTTTTGTGAAATGTTGGGTGCTCTCTACAGTATTAGTCTTGCGTTTCCAATCTGGCTACACCACAGATACATTCTAGGATAAGAGGAAAAACCGCTCTGGGTTGTTTGTATTTCTTCAAACCAATCACAATCGTCGTGGGCGGCGCTAAGCTCCGGACGCAGCGACGGTGGCTCGGCAAAATAGTCTCCGGAAAGAACTTGTTTAGGTGGAACATTTGCACCCCGCAAAAGAAAACGCTGCATGTAATATTAAATGAAGTTAAGTGTTCACACAATACAGTAAGGTGAGCTATTTAAATGAGCTGGATACATGGTTAAATGCCATTGGCTCGCAGTGTGTACTTTGTCGTTTGAAGCAAAGGGAGTTTGAGAACGCCACCACAGAGAGCAGAAGGTGAGGATAAAGTCTGACGCGCCGGGTGTCAATTTTGTCAATTTTCAAGAGTCAAAGATTTTTTTTTTTTTAAATGTCATTTTTTTAAAAGTGCATTAAGAAAATAATGACAATGAGGAAAGGTTTTTTTTTTTTTTTTTAAGATTAGGGTTGAGATAACACAAAAAAATATATGGCTGTCGTAAAACAATCATCAGCAAAACGTCAATATTTCAGGAAAGCCATAAAATAGCCTTATAGTCTTATGATTGGCTTTTTGTCGATTGTTGTAGCGCAGCAGAAGTTGAAAAATACATTTTGCTGTGGGTTGGGACGGGGGAAGGGACGGGGGACAGGGGATGGGACGTGGGACAGGACAGGACAGGGGATGGGACGGGGGACAGGACAGGACAGGGGATGGGACGGGGGACAGGGGACGTTACGGCTTGTATTTTGCCGACCAGGCCAAGGGAAGTAATCCACCTGTGGATCTTAAAGCTTTTCATTTCACATGTCCGCTGTTTGGATTTTCATTATTGATGCATGAACACAAAAATAGGGACCACTCCCCACAATTTGTTCCTTTAATCTCTGACACATAGGACATGGGTGTTTGGTGCAACAATTACCTGCAAGTAACATTCTGATTTCAAGACTTCTTTACCATTGTGGTGTTTTTTTTTGTTTTTGTTTTTTTAAATAAAGGTTCTGAGTATTTTTTCTAGACTACTACTTATTCAGTACATCCTGAGTCATTGTGACATTTTTAAACAAGCAAAACAATGTGCATTTTAAACAAGCCAAACTTAACCCCACTAATGACAAGTTAACTACTCCATCATTATGAGCTTGAGCTCAGTTTCGTGGAGCCTTTGAAAACACTTTTTTACGATTTGTTTTCCCTGCTCAGATGCCAGGAAGTTGGCGTTTCCCTACAAGGAAAGCTAGCGAGACCAGAGAGATTACACAATCACAGGGACGGGTTTGGAAGTCAGTCAGTTTGTTCTTATCTGTGAATACCTGACACAGTAAAACCCCCTCTTACCTAACCTGAAGCTCCAAATGTGTCAGGACAAACTGGTTCCTTTGCTTTTTTTTGTATGTGGCTGACTTTGGTTCTTTGTCATTCATCGCTCATTAGAACAAGACGTCACAGTTTGCCAGTGAGAGTTCATTCATCTGGACTATCAAATCCCTGTCACGCACTGCCATCTAGTGGCCAGACTGTAAACACCAAAAAACTCAATGATGTGAACTGTTGGAGGCTGATATTTTGCCCCTGAAGTTGCTTTAAAGGTCCAGTGTGTAACGTGTTTAGTTGTTCATTCTCAAAATCTGTGTTGCCCGTTCACAAACTTGTCCTTTTTCATGAATATTTATCACCACCATCAATTCCAAGTATTCCTATTAGCTTGAAATTTTACATTTGCGTTTGCATGAACTGGGGTAGACGCTCCATATTCATGCTCCATCTTGAAATACGTTAGCCAGTAAGGGACATACAGGACATACTGCTCTGCCTTTCACGTTTTCACTGTCACATGATAAACTCACAGCTGCTGCTAATGCTGCTAACGGGTATCGTAGCTTCCCGGCCCCGGCAAGTTTGAAGAAGGAAACATGGAGGACCACACGTATTCAAAATCCAAATTTCAGGAACAGGAGTCTTCTTCTTCGCCCAGAAAAAGAAAAAGGAGATTGAAAAGAGTAAGAGACCAGCGTCATCAGAAAACAGCGTGAAGGCTACCGTAGCTGTAATACGTACTTTGAACTGCGTGGCGCGAGAGAGTTGATTGCGATATATATGATCTCAACGCTAGATGGGAGAAATCTTTTATGTTATCTAAGTTTATATCAATGGTTTTATTTGACTGAATCTTGTGGAGTTCTTATTGCACCATGAGAAGTCTTGAGCCAATTAAAATGATTTCATTTGTTTCACTGATGCCAAGAAATGTAAAATATGAAACGACTACTTGGTCCCATCCTTTTTTAAGATGGAAAAACTTTATTATTCTACATAATAAGCATTTGTACTTGAACTCTCGAGTGAAATCCAGAATAATGATACACTAAATGCATTCAACAGACAGGGAATTCCTAGAGCAAATACTGCTTTTTAATTCATTTGCATAACAGCATTAATAAAGGACTGAATGAATAAATTAAACATAGGAAATACAATTAGCAGGGATTACAGGGAGGGATCTAATATTGGGTAAAGATGAACAGCAGCCCAAAGCATCAGCTCTGTTTCAAATGGGTTATATTCATGATAGGGCTGCTGGAATATGGAGAAAAAAAAATCATGCTTATTTTGGTCAACATTGAAATCACGATTATTTAGCACTATTATTGATTGACTTTTGGAAAGATGTTGCAATTATTGAATTTAAAAAAAAAAACAGCGAAACAGTTAAACAAATCAAGTCATCAAAATCATAGTTTTTCTCGACTACTCTGTTTTGTGTGATTGTTAGGAGCCAAAATCGTAATCACGGTTACAAATCGGATTAATTGCACAGCCCTAATTTATGTACAGATGAACACACAGCTGCTAGAACAGACAGAGCCACAGACAGAAGCTGTGTTGAGAGATTTATTGTGGTTTGTTTCAAGCGATGTGAATTACAGCGTGATCACAACAGCTTCTGAACAATCCAGATGTGTCAGATGTGTTCAGTTCTCCTTGGTTTAGGAGGCGAGCAGGTTAACATCAGAGGATACAGTAAGCAGAGCAGACAGACATCACTGTGCAGCGTGTATACCGCAGCAGACAACACTGAGCTTTACTATCAGTGGTAATACTGTGCACCCTGAACACGGATCAGTTCATAAACCTCTACGTCTTTGTGAAGAGTTACACTGATGATCGAGACATTTCTTCTTCTTCTTCTTTCATAATAAATAAGCATGTCAGTGTAAAAACGGCAGTAGCTACGACTACATTGTCTTTCTGGTTGTGTCATTTTCAAACTTTCTCATGTCCTCTCATGTCCTCTCCCAGCTTCCTGTAAAGAGACGGGACATTCAGGTGTCGTGACTGATGGAAGATCAGCAGTGATCAGGAATCTTGAACATGGCTTTGAATTACAATCACAGAAAACCTGAAGCAACAACTACAGCATGATGTAGTAACTTGAAACTGTCATAACATCTTTAAATGAATGTTCTGACATCATGTCATGAGAGTATAACTCAGGGGTGTCAAACTCATTTTAGTTCATGGGCCTGATACAGCCTTATTTGATCTCAAGTGGGCCAGCCCAGTAAACCACTCCAGAAAGATCAGAAATTGTTGGCAAAAGCAGGTTGCTTCTGCTACAACAGTGTTCTAAGGCCATTGAAGGAAGCAAAAAATGTTACGGAACCAAGGAAGAGGGGTAATATTACGAGAAAATAAATTGGAATTTCTGATAATAAAGTTTGAAATTCACGGAAAAAGAACTTGGATGTTCTCTGAGATTAAAGGAGCAGTAGGTAAACCTTATAAAACTACCTTTCTGTCATATTTGCTGAAACTGACCCTATGTTCCAGTAGAACTACATGAAGCAGGTCATTAAAATAAATCCAGCTCCTCTGGCTCCACCTACAGCCTGGAGTGAGATTTACAAAAATCCACCACTCACTGTTCAGATGCACCAATCAGGGCCAGGGGGAGGGGGGGTGTCTACCTGCGTGTCAATCACTGCTCATGCACATGCATTCATTCTCCCTCGTGGGGGGAGGGGCTTAGGAGACCGTTTTGGGCTTTAGAGGAAAGGGGGGGAGGGACTGAGAAGTTGTCGATGTTCACATGTTTTGAACATCGACAAAAAAGTCCTGGATCTTCACAATCCTACCTACGGCACCTTTAAAAGTGGTACATTTGGAATTGGAATTAATTAATTCACTGCAAATTACACACTTTGCAAAGTCATCCAGTGGGCCTGATTGGACCCTGTGGCGGGCCGGTTCTGTCCCACGCGCCGTATGTTTGACACCCCTGGTAAAACTCATTATACCACAAATGAAAATAAAAATCATACTGATTACATGTACATTCTTTACACCTTTTACATGAATTATTATTGCATTATTGCAAAGCCCTTAAGATGTAATTGGGGGGGGGGGTTTCCTTAAATGAACGTTTGCAACCAGTCACAGGACCTGACAGGTGTTACATCATCAGTTAGCACCACTGTGGCTCAGCCAGCGTTGTGTTTGTGTGGATGGTATAATGTAAAGTACATTTGGGCAGATTCTTGCAGCTGTGCAGCCTTTTTTAAAGTCAGTTTATCAGTCCATGTTTCCACAGCAGAGTGACTAACCCACAGAGGATTACCACCCGCTCCGCAGCCTCCTTTTATAGATCGTTCCATTAAACCTCGGAACTCGACGCTGGGAATGACGTCACACCCGAGTTGAACACGTCGTATTTTTCATTGTGGGGTTAGCTCTAGCCAGGTTAGCCATTGTTAGCAATACCAGTTGATAACAACGCATTACGCTGTTTTGTGTGCATACAAACATACATACAACATGTCCACAGATAGAAGACGGACAGGACTGTGTGTGCGACTGATTTAGTGAGAAACAAGACAGAAGTGCTATGTTACTACAGCTTTCACTACTGGGATGCACGGGGCAGCCATGTTGGACTTTGAGCTCGGGGTAGTCGATGGTTGCCCGAGTTCTGAGGTCAGGGGGGCGTGTTTCCAACTTTGACCTCGGAAAAGCCGACTTCCGAGTACAAATGGAACGCAGTATCAGTCTTTTGAGGATTTGTTCTGGTTTTTACAGGCCTGCAGACTCCGCTCTCATTAACGTAGCTTCAAGCTGAAGCAGGCAGCTGATGAACCCAGACAAAGTTAGAGACTATCTGGTGAACACAGCGGAGCATCTAGCTGCTAAAAAGACAGATATCTTTCTCAGGAGTTGGTGGAGACCAAACTCAGAACTAAGAAGAGAGTGATCAGGAGAATGGAAACATGACTGCTAATGACTGCTGCTCTTGCTGGATGCAATTATTTTCTTCACAATAACAACTTTTTATGACCAAGAAAGCAAAAAGCATGTTGACATATAGCTACCCGACCGCTTGCTATTTTTGGTTGATCATAATGTCTGCACTTGTTGTCTGTAAGGGTTTTTACCAGAGGACCACAATGGAAATAAGCCTTTGGACTTTATTGTGTTTTTATCCTGGGTGAGTTTTAATGTCGGCCTATGTAGTCACTGCTGTGCAGTGTTAGGGTGTTTTCACATATAGTCCTCTGTAAACAAACCAAACTCAGTCTTCTTAAAGTGGACCAGAAAGTAGACCAACAGAAAAAGGAAAGTGGAGGTCTGAGTCCTTTTGGAGTGTTCACACATGCGCTAAAAAATGCTGCTTCCTTTGGAGGGCTGAAATGGAGGTGTGATAAAGTTTGCGAAAACACCCTTAAATGAGTCTTTTTTTTGTTCCGTTTTCCCCATGTGACAAAAAAAAAATAATCAATGAATGCATCTTTAAATCAGATGGTACAGTCTGACAACTGACAGAAGTTAAACTCAATACAAAGACTTAGAAAAAAGGTAATGGTCAATAGTTGTTTTCCTTGTAGAGAAGAAGAGGCGCTGAAGGCAGCAGAGTGAGTGATACTGTTGTAAGGCTATTAGTTTGGCTCTGCACACTGGGAGATTCAAACCCAAAGTTCATCCACACGAGCAACAGTCACTTGCTGGAATTGAAGCTCAAAGGCCATGGGATGGCGTGAAAACATGGCAATTAAGAGCTTCATGACCCTACTGCTTCCTTCCCATGGGTTGATCGAGATGTTTTGGATCTAGAATCGTCGTTTTCTTCACTTCACATCAAATTCATTGTAAATGAATGCATTTCTTTGCCTTATATAAAACCCTTTGAATGCCCTCTGTGTATGAAAGGTGCTATGCAAATAAAGTTGCCTTCTTACTTACTGCTACACCCAATGAAAAAAAAGAAGTGTTAAATGTTGTTTAAAGGCTTTGTTTCTGAGAACATTAGTTGGGAAGAAATCTTAATAATGATTTTAACTCCTATTTTCTAAACTGGCTTGAGTCTAAACAGGAATTGAAAGTTTATCTTCAGGCATGAGAAACACAATGTTGATGCATCAACTGAGTGGTGAATCATATTTTGTGGTAATAAATGCCTTTCGAAATGGTAACTTCCAAAATGACATTTTGCCCATCAGAACACAAAAAAAAACACATCATTGCTGCTCTGGAGGAAATGAGAAATTAAAATAAAAGTTCACTGAAACCACAATCTCCTTTTGGGACCCAAACAGGACGTTAACAATTAATGTGTTTACAAAAATAAAAGTTTGTGTTTTAAGCACAGAGACCAAAAACTGGGAACGGGGACGTTGGAGCCAGAAATCAAATGATCTCCAGGCACAGATGTTACAGAAAACCCCAAACACTGGCCTTCCAGAGAAAAAAAGAAAAACGTTAGAGTACATAAGCATGCAGTCTACGACGTTTCATTTCTGAGATTGCTCCGGTGCTGCCGGAAGTTCCCCCAGATGTCACTCTTTTCGGCCGGATGTCCGTCACCTTCCTCTTTCTTAGTGTTGGCGTTCTAACCTCCGGTGGATTTGTGAGGACTACGGTTAACTGCTCCTCAGATCTCTGCAGGGTAAATCCAGACAGCTAGCTAGACTATCTGTCCAATCTGAGTTTTCTGTTGCACGACTAAAACAACCTTTGAACGTTCACATGTTCCACAAAAACAAGTTCCTTCCCGAGGCTATTTTGCAGAGGCACCGTTGCTCCATCCCGCGCATAATGCCGCCCAAGACGATTGTGATTGGTTTAAAGAAATGCCAATAAACCAGAGCACGTTTTTCTCCCATCCAGGAATGCTGTGTGGACTAGCCAGACCTCCTCCGCAGCGCTGTGGAGGAAGGTTGCAATGCAAACTAATAAGCATGAAGCACCTGTGATGAGATGACATTTCAGCTGAGAAGACATCACCTGCGTGTCACAACAACAAGAAGTCACTCCTTTCTCTTCCTCTTAAGTTTTAACAGTGCATGAGGAGCGCGACTGTTTTTCCTTGCAGAGGCTCTGAGTGAAGCAGGCTGGTCCAGTCGGTTTACATACTTGAGAAAACTTTACAGCTACCAGATCAACACTGAAATATACAGGATGACAGTCTGTGGGTGTTTGTTTCTCAGCAGAGATCAGGAAAACGCCCTGTAACAACGCATTATGTAATGTAATGCATTTTCACTTCTTTTTGTAATAATCTGAACCCCTTGAATCTTGAATCCCTGAACCTAAAATGTACTAAATTTCTCCGCATTTTGTAATACATTATTACATGATGCAGTGGTACTTACAAAACGCGGGGATTGAACTTTTCTTAACGGAAATGTAATATGGTGCTTTATTTAAATGGTTTGTTCTACTGTCTTTAAAAGGCAATTAAAAAAAATAATCAAAAGTTTTATTACATAATGCATTGTTTCAACATGACATCATGACTTCGCGTAAACATACACGCCCACTTTCTTAAGCCAAGTGGCGTGTTATCTGTGCGCATTTTGAGCTCTCCACGTGTATGTCTACGCCGTATACAACGGACGTAAACATACACGCCACTTGGCGTGTTATCGCGCGAAGAAAGCTACGGTTGGAAGGAAAACGTGGTAGGAAGCGTGACACGCGGGTTGGGTTTAGGAAAAGAAGAAAGCAACAGTTGAGTTTAGGAAACGTCACATGCGGGACACGAAGGAAACGTGACACGCGGGACACGACCCCCGGTCTCCTGGGTGAAAGTCCTGCGTTTGACCCATCCTCCGCCCCGACCAACCTCCCTACGCAGATTTTCGGGCTTTCATACTACTCGCTACGGCGTAAATTCACACGCAATCGCAAGGTAATGTAAGTCAATGGAGGCCAAATGGCGTTGATAAACACGCTAAAAAGAGAGTATGCGTCTTGATAACACACCCAAAATGGCATACGAATTGGCGTGTCATACCTACACCATTTCATGAGATCAGTCTGATTGTTCGACTCCCCAAAACATTACAGACTCGAGTATTACACTGATGGAACATTTGGATCTGTAAACTAGCATGCAACCCATTGAATGGTTATTTCTTCTTCAGCATGCAGACAGCGATGGTACTTACAGCTGACAAGGAGCTCCTTAACTTATTTACATCACAATTGTACTTTAAAAGACGGCCGACACGCCGTTTATACAGCAGTTAGGACCTTAGTCTGCCGTTTCAAGTGTCCACTTAATGGAACCGAGTCCCCCAGGGCAAAACTTAGCTTCTTCACCCCCTAGTTATTTAAAATAACTGATCACGTGGATTGATATTTACCTTTTCTTTTTGTTTTGACTAAATCAGACTAGCTCCGTTTTCTCCATATTTATCAAACTTCTAAGAATTACACCTCAAAATGTTCTAAAAAAGCCAACGTACCAGTCAAAAAGCCTATTATTTATTGGATTTGTTTTAGAAAAAGTTCATTTCATTTGTGCATATCTTAAATATCTCCAGTAGGCATGAACAAGAATGGATATAGTCATGACATATGAATGTAAATGGAAAATGTGGGAAGTTGGCTGAAATGCAAAACAAAAGACAAAACAAACTGGAGTGAAGAGCGAACATGAGTTAAATTTGTGTTTGGACACTAACGGCTTACAAGAAAGCTTAATGAGTAGTTTATGAATGTCTTTTTAGGGGAGAAACCTGCAGCAAACAGAGATTTTTAAACAAACTTTTTAACACTGCAACTTTCCATTTGATTATTTTAGGCCTATAGGGGAAAGAATTAACGGTTACACTTTACTTGAAGGTATCTACATAAGAGTGACATGACACTGTCATGTATGTGTCATGTGTAAACATTATAAACAAGTCATAAACGTTTATGACATAGCACTTCTTTTAGTAAGTGTTATTCGGGTTTTGTCATGACAAGTTAGAGTTATGGTTAGAGTTAGGGGTTAGGGTTCATGTGTCATGACAGTGTCATGTGTCATGACAGTGTCATGTCACTCTTATGTAGATACCTTCAAGTAAAGCGTTACCGAATTAACACATGAAATAATGCAGTATTTTTTCCTGCATGTCTAAAGAGTATTTAGACATCATGTAGGAACATTTTGGCACAAAAGGCCCATCGGACTCATGACTTCCTCAAATTCTTCCTACAGCCCTGGTTGTCAACATTGTGCGCATTTTTCAAACCAGATACTGCCTTTTTTTCCCTTTTTTTTTTTCCTTCTATACAATAAAACCTCTAAACTTCCTATTTAAAGAACATATACTGTGCAAACATTGTACATTTCTGGGATCCACTTCCGGATACCTCCTACAGTGACGTGCTTCTCTAAAATAGTTCTGAACCTCTGACCCTTCATTCCTAGAAATATACAAATAGTCTATAGTTTCAAAAACCTTTCACTGCAGCTGCAGAACAATTCAAAAAACTATGAGACTTGAATGAGACACAACTGTACCACATTTGATCTCAAAACAGACACACTCACAACAACGCTGAAGGCAGCTGACCTCTGAAGTCATACTCTGATATGTTTCTGTCTCAGAAATGAAAAGGGATTCCAGACTTACAACCTGCACACACAAAACTGTCAACATCTTCTCTTTGTGTTTTTTGAAGCCACACAGATACTCCGAGGCCTTCCTCTCCCTGCTCTGTAATCAACACCTCCTCATCAGAATACCGTAGCTCAAAGACTCCCTGAAGCAGACAGCTCACACACTGGTTGGTTTAGACCGGGGGTGTCAAACTCAATTTCATTAAGGGCCACTCTGGAAAATGAGAGTCACATCAAGGGCCAGACATGTATAGTTTGTTGACATGCTTTTATTTAACCCCCCCTGTTGTCCTCGGGTCACATTTGACCCATTTTCAAGAAGTTTCTATATCAGAAATTTGGGTTTCTTTCAGCCAAATTGTCAAAGAAAATAACGTGGATGGTTCCGTACAACTAGAACTCTTCACAAGTCAAATAAATGATCAGTTCACTACTTTCATTGAATTTGGGTGTTTTATTCAATTTCTATAGCATTTGAAAAAAAAATTTTAAAAGAGCGTTGAAAAAAAGTGACAAAAATGTCGGAAAAAGCTTCAAAAACGCGGGGGAAAAAAAATCGACAAAAACATCAGAAAAAGTGACCAAAAAGTTGGAAAAAAGTGACAACAACGTCGGGAAAAGTGAGAGTGTGGCGAAAAAAAGAACAACAAAATGTTAAAAAGTTTGACGGGAAGACAACACAAAGGGTTAAGAGAAAAAGTAAAATATTTTTGCCTGTATCGTATGTCGTATATAGCCTATTTGGTCGACATAAAGCCCTAAAAAAGACCGCAAAAAAGTTCCTTAGCCATCATAGAATTTAGCAAATCAAGCGAAACATACACACATACAATGTGATTACATTTTTACAAGTAGGCGACCCGACTAACAACAACCCGTTTCCCTGGCTGCGTGGGAATTTCTGCGTCTCAAAGTCGCACTCATTCAATTACACTGTCGCGTAATAACAGTTTGAAAAACAGTTTCCCCTCCTTTTGGTTTGGCACACAGCTAGGCAAGCCAAAATTCATTGTGAATCTAAATTGATATATGGGCCGGATCCAAATTTGCAAGGGGCCGGATTTGGGCTCGCGGGTCTTTTGTTTGACACGTGGTTTACAGGCTGTCACCGTGAGCCAGGTGCAGACAACACATCAGCGTCCTGACAGGCAGCCCAGACAACCAACCACCCTTTGATTACCTGCAGAGACCTGATGAAGGATGGAAACGGGAACAAAGTGGGGAAAGGTTTAACGGTCTACTTGCAGGGTGTCTGCAGCTTCCTGCAAGTTCAGGTCTACATGTTGTTGGACCTCTGTTGGTGGGTGTTTGCGGGGTTTTTTTCCCAAAAATTCTCCGTAACTGGTTTTCATTTTCACTAGAAAACAGCCTATTTTTTAGGGTTGTTTTTAAGGCTGCACTAAGAATTGTGCGGACATTTGCGACAAGTGGTGTAGTCTAGTTTTTTTGTAGTGAGCATACTGCGATTTTTCCCTCCCAGCTTCATGCTCACCCATGCTATAGCGCAGTGGTTCCCAACCTTTTTTCCTTGGCGCCCCCCCTACTTATGTCTAAGAAAAGCTGAGCCCCCCCCTCCGAAACCAGAATTGAGGTAACTCTCGAAATAGAGCCTTACTTTCTTTTTTGATACAGAGGAGTTATCAGCACTTTTACGTTTCTCCGCCATGTTTCATTCATAAAATAGTGATGCTGTGGCGGCAGGACAAACGAGGATGCTAGCAGCTAGCAGCTGACCTGATGACAGCAAGGGTCACAGGTTAAGAGGTCCCTGAGGTTTGGCCTACTAAGTAGCCTGCCTACAACTTTAAGCGAGAACAAAAATATATAGTTTTTATACAGACTTTTGTATACATTATATATTCTATATAATATTTTTTTTTTACCTCAACCTCAAACCAGAAGACTTGCGCACCCCCTGTGATCTTTGCCGCCGCCCTGTGGGGTCCCCGGACCCCAGGTTGGGAACCACTGCTATAGCGACCCGTCCCAGAGCGACAACTGAAAGAGTGTAGTTCAAGTTTGCTTTCGTTCATCTCCTATAGTCTATCGTACTTCACATCAGTTCATTTCAAATTTGCGCAGAGAATGACCGCCAAGCAACTGGGTTGTTCCCAACACAGACGGGGGGGGGGGTGAATTTATTAACAAAAGTGGGAAAGTTCAGTCGCAAAACAATCATCGTTACGTATCCTCGCACTTTTGTAAGTGGGTATACGGAAAGCCTTGACCTTTCGGCGGACCTATACGGCTTTACCTGCGTATCACGTAGACTACACCACTGTTGGTGACCTCAAAATGGCAGTTAAAGGCACATTTCAAAATCGACATTTGGGAATCCAGTTTTCTTTGGACAAAGTGCTCAAGAAAGAGTTTGGATTGTACTCTTAAATTTCAGATACATAACTAACTGATCATCACTTTTTAAACAAGACACAGGCCCGCAAACAACATGGATTTCTTAAGGCTGTAACGTTAAATTCCGTTACCATTGGGTACTGCCGTCTTTGCATCTTTTGCTGCTCCACAAATCAGAAAGATAACGCCCTCCACCTCCCCAGCCTCTTCCTGTATTAACATTTAGTTGTATGTTTCTTTTAATATATGTTCATGCCCATTAAATGTTGGGTGTTAGAGGAACACGAGCAGAGCCACACCGCCAAAATAAAACGCATATTGTTGCAATAAATGGTTAAATCCTTGACACGAGTGTCCTGACTTAACTGATCTTAGATGAGGATTATTTTACAGGAGATCCGAGACCAAATGATTACAAAATTCAAGAAAAATCTGCAAGAAGTTAGTACATCCGCTGCCTCCTTTCTTCCCCTGCCCACAGCTTGCTGTTGTACCGGAAGATCAGTGCACATAAAGAGTACAAAAGCCAGATCTTTTATGTCTTTTATTTGTTTGTGTATCCTGTTTTAGTCTGTTAAAATAACCGCTTAGTCACAGACGTTAAAACTGTCGCTGGAAAAAGCCTGGTTGCATTCCAGCGGCCGAGGACAGAGGCTCTGTGGGGAGTGGCAGCGAGTGTGGTGAGGCTGGTAAGGACTCAGGAATGAGAAAGATCAGAAAATGGCTGCGTGGAAGGCTTTAGAGATGACACACAGCATAAAAAGGCTGCGTGGAAGTGATGAGTGACGTAGGATGAGCGATAGGAAACATGAGATGTAAAACAGGACCAAAAAATCAAAACAAATTAAAAAAAAATCAAACAAAAAACAATCCGGGATCATCCATAATTTATTCAACACTTATGATTCATTTTTGTAAGTGATGTTTCTTCACATTCATTACACTTAATTAGTGTTCAAAAGAAAAGAAAAACTGATGCTTCTTTATACATTTGAGAATCAAGTTAAACTAAAATCAGAAGAACATTCGGATGGAAATAACTAAACCGTTGGAAAATTGGATTAAATAAATAAATAAACAACATGACAATCATCTCAAAACAAAAACTCCAGTACCTCTACTTTATATCAATTCAATGACTCATTTTTTATCTATTTTTTTGCCAGTTCAAATATGACTGCATAAACATAATAGTCAAGTCAAGTCAGAGATTATACTGCAACGCCTCACCTTTCAAACTGACATTTTTCCTGATTTCTATATCTGCTGGTTTTCTTTTAAAACCTTGAAAGATCAACACTGGATTCCTATTTTTATTTTTTTTACCTTTCTAGAGTACATTTGAAAACTTTGTTTTGGGTTTAATATCATGTAAACTAATAGTGACTGCCCAACATGAGGCTTTTAAACATTTCCAAGCTGAAAATGACTCCTTACTGTGTGTTCAGACAGAAGGCGACTTTTTTTGCGCCTCCCCGAGCAAACCTCGCGTCAAATCACGTCTTTCCATTTGAGCGGAAAGTTCTCGCACATCCCGGTATTTTAGGAAATCGGAGACACGAGAGGCCTGAACACAACTATAGAACAAGTGTCCTGTGTAATAAACAAAAAAAAAAGACGGTAGCTGCACTATTATTTCAAATGCAGGTAAATGCAGCTTTCTACACCTATTTCAGTTTCCGTTTCCAGACCTGAAAGAGGTCTGAGCTAGGGATAGACCGATTATCGTTTTTTGGGCAGTTTGGAGATTATCTGTATCGGCTTTTATTTGCCTGATAACCGATAAAGTTAAGGGGGTGTCTACCTGCGTGTCAATCACTGCTTATGCACACGCATTCGTTCTCCCTTGTGGGGGGAGAGGCTTAGAAGACCGTTTTGGGCTTTAGCAGAAAGGGGGGGAGGGACTGAGAAGTTGTTCATGTTCACATTTTTTGGCTAAGTCCTGGATCTTCACAATCATACCTACAGCACCTTTAATGTCCCGCCCACAACACTATCTGACTCTCTGTTACTGGGTATTATGTTGAAAGTTTCTCATTTATTAAGGAATTGCTTAAAGCATTTAAACAAAGTTTTGTGTTGGAGTTTGTAACATTCCAAAATCTTAATTATGACTTTGAAGATTTTCATTTTTACTGTAAATGCTTATCGGTTCTTAATCGGTTATCTGTCTCATTAACTACTAATAATAGGTATCGGTATCGGCCTTGAAAAACCAGTATCGGTCGATCCCTAGTCTGAGCTGCTCCTTTACGTCTGAATCTGTAGAAGCAGACTGACTCCTCGTCATGTTTCCCTGACTTTAAAAAAACATGATGCTGATCCTGCGCTCAGTCTCCAGCTGCCTTTTTCTCTGCAACTAAACACTTCTCCCTATGTCCACATCAAGAGAAAACCTATATATTTTGTATATATCCTACAAAAAGTAGCATTCTTCTAGTGATTTAAAAAGAGCTAGTGCAAAAACAGTGGAAAAAGTGGGTACATTTGTCCCATACAATAATCATCTACAAGTGCATCAACTCCCAAATAAGCAGAATAGCAGCCTGATATCAAGAAGAGAAGCTGAATCCACACATTACTTCTTTTTGGTGTTGTTGTTATAGCATGCTTTTTTTCTTGCTGGCAGCATGAGGACCCCACTTCTTTCCTAAATGACGTATATTACAATACGCTTTTAACAAATCAAACCCAAAAAAGGGAGAAACACAAAATGCATTAAAAAGGTAGGTACATGATGCATAAATGACTTATTGCTTTAAATATTTGTTCTTCTCTAGTACACGCAAGATATACAACTTTGTCTCCTCAAACTCAACAGGAATCTTTTTTTCGGACGGTTTTTAACGCTGCTGCTTCAGCTCCCTGCTGGTACTTAAGCCGCTCAGACCACATTCACACCCTGAGTCCAAACACTTAACACACACCAGCTGTATCAGAAATGTAAAGTGCATTTACAGTCTACAGTGACAATATTCAGCAGAGGGCAGTCAAAGAGTTAGGACAGCGGGCTAAAAAAATCGGCCGTTTCTTTTTCCAATGTAGGCCTTGGTATTCTTAATTTAATACTTTTTTTTTTAGGCAATGACGATTGCCTTTTTATTATCGAAGAAAAAAGGCCTCGTCATTCAATACTAAATTTCAATACCTGAGGAGTACGTCTCATCAGTGTCAGGGAGCCAATAAGCATGCAGCATGCTTCTACCAAGATCTAATAATGCTTGTGATTGGCTGTCTAATGTTACATGTCGTAGAGGAACGCAGGAAAAACACGACGTTACGCACGGAGACAGGGCTCACGTAGTAGCAGCTGAAAAATAAGTAAAAAGATTTGTGCCGTAATGCATAATGTTGTAATTTCTTTTGTAAAATCTTTTGTTAAAATTGATGTTCATGCTGCAAAAAAAACCTGTCTAACTTGCACAGAAAAAGGTGCGTTTAGGGTGTGTCCAAATCCACTTTTGCTAGTTTGACGGCGGAAAAAAGGCTCCAGGCGCATGGCTCAAAAGGGTTGTACTTAGTGTCTTCATTAATCAGAGGTGTGTTTTGGGAGTAACCTGCAATAAACCAATCAGAGATCATCTCCCGTTCCCTTTAAAAGCCAGGCGCGTTTGGACCTTGGAGCATTGCTGATGAAGGATTTGTAATATTGTATACAATGTATACAATTGTATACAATTGTAATATTTTTATTTGTAATCTGTTGCATGTGTGTGTGCTGCTGTGCACCACTGTGTGTGTAACAAGCATAGTGTGTGCTCGCTGTGCACGAGCATTTTACTAATTTGCTGTTAAAATAAGGATGAAATGCTGCGTTGTTGACTTTAGACCAGGTTTTTGTTGGTCAATGGCGCGATCACTTCCCGCTGCCTCAAGATAGCAATACGCCCAGAATGCACCTGGACACACCTCCCTGTAAGACCAGCACGCCCATGGGCGCACAGATGGGCGCAGGTGCATTTGCTATTTAAACGACGGGGCCGCTGGACGGGAAACTGACGACTGCGTCGGTCTTAAACTAGCAAAGACACTTTGCGCTGTGCCGGGTGCAAGACAGGGCCCTATATATTATTTTGCAAGGTAGACAGTGTGCGGGAGTTTCTTTGAAAATGTTTGACCTGCTATTCCCCCGCCGACGCACCTGCCTCACGTTGTAAATGAAAATGGATTTTTATAAAATTGGTATTGAAAAATTGTTCAGGAACCGCTATCTGAACGATAGCCAGCCCTATTCTAACGAGCCTAAAATGTCAAAATAAAGTCACTGTATGAAAAACTACTTATTTAAGCTCGCTGTCTTAATGCTCCTGATGCCAACTGGATCTCTCCCTTCCTCCTCCCTTGGGTTTTTTTTTTTTTTTTTAAGTAGTGCAACACTGCTGCAAGCGGTGAACCGGGAGCTCTGCTCCGCTCTTCACAAAGACAACACAATCACAAACTGCCATGCACGGCTGCAGAAGTTGTTTTTTTTTGGGGTTGGTAATAAAAGCTGTCTGGGTTTTTGAAATATAGGCAAACATATTCTTTTATCTTTAAGTCTGTATTCAGTGACTGGCATGTGACATTGTGCTGATATTCATATCAGGGTTTCTACATGAGCTCCTTTTCAAAATGCATAATTTTTTTACCCAGGATTTCTTGAATGCATTTGAAGGTTTGACAGGTTTTCATATATCATAGTCATATCCTGGTAACATGTAGGATATGACTGTCAAGTCATATCACTGACTGTATGGCTGAAATATATATTCATCACAATGAATATACCAGTGCATGGAGTTTTAAGTGATTTATAAAGTAGAAATGACAAGCATTCCAGCTTCTCATATTTAAGTCTGTTTGTATATTGAATATCTTTAGATTTTGGATTTGGTGTTTTGGACTTTGTGGGACACTTTGAAGATGTCGCTTTCCTCCGTTTCATATCATTGTAAACTACATTTCTTTGGGTTTAAGACATGGCTTGGGCGCTGACAGATGGTAATGCTTTTTTTTTTTTTTAACACTTTAGAAACTAAATGAATAACAGATTTGTGCATTTTTTTTCTTCGAGCTCTTTGCATCAAAACAGTGACCTTTAAATGAAATTTCAAAACTTTCTGGACCTGCACTGGAACCTTAAGTATTGATCTCCATCAGCCTCCCATGCTCTGGTATACGTCATATGGGTGTAACGATATATATCGATTCAATGATCCACAATCCAATATTATAGATGCACAGTAAAAAATATCTAACCATTTCATTTGTAAGATCACCTTTATTTTAGATTCCCAATTTATATTTATTCTTTTTATTAAAAAGAATAGTTTGTTCTTAATTTAAAGAGCTTAGTAATAAAATTGTCAAATCATATTTTAGTTGCTTTTTTGAGTTGATAGAAATGGAAACTGTGTTAAATGGCCATATGATATCGTCTCATATCGTTCACAGGCCTCTGAATTCATTTGAATCGAAATCCTATCGTGACTGACTTGAAGATATCAGCAAATATCGTATCGTTGTCCAAAGAATCGATGGAATATCGTATTGTGATAAAACTTGTGATTAACACCCCTAATACGTCACTGTCACGCATCTTTCCCCCGCTCTGACCTTTGACCCCTTTCGGGCCTAGAAACAGTGGCAGTGTACACAGCGCTGCCGTCAGACACGGGGACCCAAACACCGCCCTCTCCTGCCAAGTGTAAAGGAGGAGTTGTCACAACGTTATGTGACGTGTTTACACCCACTGCTGATTGATTGGGCAGAGAGCATGCCATGTTCCGCAGGATTGTCTCCAACCTAAACACAACCCTCCAGTGGAGCTGGCTCTGGCCCATGTATGGGGTGAGTGTTTACCCCGCAGCCATCAGTCTGACTAGTCCCAGGCCGAGCAGAGCAGGCAGCGCTGGCTCGGGCCCGGGACAGTGCCTGGTGGGACACCAACCAGCTCTTCATCATCAACGGTTAAGGACAGCCGATTCCGGGAAGGGAATAAATTTAGCGTCGTCCACTCAGCGTTATCTTAAGTACCACTTTGTCTTCTAACGTTTACACCTGAGCTCTTCTCTGGTTGCCGTGGAGGAATAACTAGGACCACAAACTAAACAACATTCAACAGTAAAGGTGGATCAACCCCTTTACTGTGAGTTCACACTGCAAGCAACACGACAAACGCCTCAGCAGGAGTCCATTTATTTTCCTCAGAGCTGAGCAGCCAGGCAAACTGCACCAATGGGATCATATTTCTGTTTTTCTTCATTACCTAACAATTTAATTTAAATTCATAAACAACAGATACAATGTGCCCTCCAAGTCCAAAAGGAATGTGAAACGAATCACCACCATTCAAAGCCTCCCAGTACAAATAGAGACAAAGCGCATTTAAGTCCCGCCCCCACCTCCGTGCCTCCATTGACTACTGCATGAAGGTTCCTCCTCGTCAATTTCGTCTGCTACCAAACAACAGAAAAAATGCCCAAAGGCTGCTGTGTGGTGAAAACAATGTAAAGAACCCATTACTTAAGTTTTTATAAGCTGCCGACCCAAAAAAACTGAGCTTTTATGAAGACAAAAGTGGATACAGACGTGAGGAATCAGCAGAGAATGGGGAGACTGTGGGATCCTGACACTTAAAGGAGCAGTAGGTAAACCTTATAAAACTACCTTTCTGTCATATTTGCTGAAACTGACCCTATGTTCCAGTAGAACTACATGAAGCAGGTCATTAAAATAAATCCAGCTCCTCTGGCTCCACCTACAGCCTGGAGTGAGATTTGCAAAAATCCACCACTCACTGCTCATGCACACGCATTAATTCTCCCTCGTGGGGGAGGGGCTTAGGAGACCGTTTTGGCCTTTAGCAGAAAGGGGGGGAGGGACTGAGAAGTTATTGATGTTCAAATTCTTTGGCTAAATCCTGGATCTTCACAATCCTACCTACGACACCTTTAACTTAGACTTATAGTTAGCCTAAAACTGGCATTTGGATATTTGACTTGGTATCAAAATGCTTGCTGCAAACGTAACATCGGACATAACGTTAGCTTAGTGTCCCACAGTCTCCCAATTCTCTCTGCTAATTCCTCACGTCTGTATCCACTTTTGTCTTCATGAAAGCTCAGTTTTTCAGGTCGGCAGCTTATAAAAACTTAAGTCATGGGTTATTTACCCTATTGGTAGTAAATATCACCACACAGCAGCTTTTAGGCATTTTTTATTGTTTGCTAGCAGGCGAAATTGACGAGGAAGCTCCTTCCAGCATTACAAGTCAATGGAGAGCCGCGAGTTGTGCCCTCCAGTGGGCGTGGTTTTCGGAGCTCTGTCTCTATTGCAGTGGTCAATTAAGATGTCAAATAATTCATTTGTATTCGGTTGTTTTTTTCATATCAACTAATGAAGTAGTAATTAAATTCTCACATTATTTGAACATTACAAATGTCAATAAACAGCTTCGAAGAGAGAGTCAAAACAAATAGCTCCCTTCACTGCCCAAAGTCAGTTGACGTTAGTGCTGAAATTAACGATTAGACGACTCGATGACAGAAAATGTATTTTTAATGAATCTGTTACTTGTATAAATCATTTATTTAGCAAAACTTATGAACATTAGCTGGTTCCGACTTCGAAATTGTGAGAATGTGCTGATTTTCTATTTTGTTTATCTCTTTGTAAATTAAACCCACAGATCATGGGTTGTTAGTAGAACAAAACAAATCATTTGAAAATGTCACCTTGGGCGCATTTTTCCCACGTTTTTTTTGACATTTTATATCTTAAACAATTGCCAAAATGAAATAAATATAATCAAAATCATCATCAGCTGAACGGCCATGCTGCTTGCAGTGTGAACACAGTAGAATAAACGCCAACAGGCAGCGAGATGAAAGGAAACGTCAGTAGATGACTCCGATAATATCTGAAATCATCACTTCGTCCTTGTTAATAACCCACACATTCATCGCTACAATGTCAATAAAACAAACAACCTAACTGAGGACTCAGTACGTGCCTCAAATAACCTTAGCTACAGCTAAATTCATTCAGACTTCTTCAGCTCCAAACTAAATATCAAGTAAATCATCCGTGGAAAGAATATCAGAGCTCTGCCATCTCCTTGTAATACTCCAAAATAAATATACAACAGTATATGAGCCATTATTATCTGTGTCAAGGGAAGGCCACTTTGTATTTAAACTATGGAGGTCAAGATTAGGTTATTACACTAATCATGTGCACATAATAAACTCCCCAAAAAGTAACTTTCACCCTCTGAGCAGACAACTACGGAGCCCCGTGGGGAATTTTTTTGTCTGGTGCGCACCAGAAACCTTTCTCATGAGCATGTATGCATGTATACAATATCAGGTATATTTTGTTGCGTTTTCAGGGTAATAAATACCTCCTCCTTGGCAGCCATTCTGACCACTATTTAGATTTAGAATATTTAGTTTCTCGCAAGCACGTGAACAAAAAAATCCCCCATGTCCTTTTAGGGCAGGGGTGTCAAACTCATTTTACTTCATGGGCCACATACCCCTAATTTGATCTCAAGTGGGCCAGACCAGAAAACCTCTCCAGAAAGATCAGAAACTTTATCTGCCACAGAGTTTCTTGTCAGCTTGATGTTGGCAAACGCAAGTTGCTTCTTCTATGACAGCGTTCTAAGGCCATTGTAGGAAAAACAATAATGTTACGGACCTGAGAGAGGGGTAATAGTCCGAGAAAAAACTCAGAATTTCTAAGATTAAAGTAGTACATTTACAGAAAAAGAACTTGGATATTCTCTGAGATTAAAGTGGCAAATTTGGAATTGGAATAAATTACTTCTCTGTAAATTTCACACTTTGCAAAGTCATTAAGTGGGCCTGATTGGACCCTTTGGCGGGCCGGTTCTGGCCCACGGGCCGTATGTTTGACACCCCTGCTTTAGGGGCTCCGTAGACAACCTCCAAACTGAGTGATATTTCATTGTCACTATACTGATTATGACCCTCGTTGCTCAGAAATATCAGCCAGTCCTAACTGGTTTGTTGCTTTCAGGAATAATCAGAATTAATCTGTTATTAAATGTGCCACAGTGCAACTTTGGCATTTTACAGAGATCTATTGAACACAACAGGATAAGATATGAGAGCTGTGCTACAACGAGATCAAACATTATTATGTAGTTAGTACAAAATGAAATGCTATACAGTGTAGTTATATTTAATATTGATGCCAAAAAGCCAAGGACAGCATGAATCCTCCATTTACTTCTGTTTTTAGATGGAATGATTAATGTACAACTAAGTCTCTTTTTGATTTTAGACTTAATATTTATTTTTAATTCTGCTCTTCAAACTCACACATTATTCTATGTTTTTGAATAATTTCTGTGTGTATTTATATATTTGGTTTGCAGCCACCATTCTATCCTCCTATAGCAATAAGCTACCCTGTCCAAGTACAATTCAGAAGAAAAAAAAATAACAGGTTACTTTACAATATAGGAGTATGATAAATAAACAATCAAAAGAAGAAAAGAAGTGAGTGAAATTATGGTAATGGCGATGATTTTTTTACTGTGCAAAATTCCAGAAATGATCTCTCATTTCTCTGAGATGATGACATAAATGAAATGAAAGGCAAGACAGTTCACCTCAAACTTTAAACAATAATTCTCTTAATATAGATTTTCCAAACATAGCTTTTGATCAATTTGCCTTCTCTTAAGTCAGGAGAACAATCAGGGTTTCATGTCATTGTGTTCCCTCTATCAATAAATTATTGAGTAAAATTTCACTAAACCAAATATCAACATAATACACTATCGGTCCAGAACGGATTAACATTTACGTTACAATGTTTATTTTTTGGATTTTGTGAGTTTTAAAAGGCAAAATATGCCTTCCTTTTTTAATTTTATAACAATTCATTTTTAGGAGCTCAAATTTATGTTGAAATGACATTTTATATATCTCTCTCCAGAACCATCTGGTGGCCAGAGTTTTCACACTTTTTGTGTGCTATGTGTCTTTATGGCAAATGAGTTAGTTGTTGAGTGTGGCTGCCTGTTCCTTTTCCGCTTTATCTTTGGCCTTTTCCTTCTCCAGCAGCTTCTCCTCCTTCTGCAGCATCACCATGATGTCGGCCACCTGAGTGGTGGAGATGTCGATGTCCTCCTTGTCGATCAGTTCCACCACCTGGGATCATGCAAAACAAAAGGAATTCATTTAAGCCCTTCACATTTGGTTTCAAATCTTAAACATGTCTGTATACTGTTAGAAATGCATTGTAAAATAAGCAAAAAATAAAGTCAAGTTTGGAAAAGAACAGGCAGTTTAAGAACAGTTTAACAGTCAAAAACTCAGCTACTCTGCTTCATTGGGTATCGCCAGTGATTCAAGGTCCTGATTTGATTCTTCATCAGTTAGGTTAGGGAGTTTCAATAGCAATTTTGTTTGGATATGAAAAAGATTCTCAGAGAACTTCTGCTGTAATTTGTACAAGCAAGAAGCAATCCTCAAATATTTTTTTATAATGCACCAGGTGAATGTTTACATTAAGAATTGACCCCCAAAAAGTTAGTTTCAAGTACTATTATACATCCATGGTGAAAAGGCAGATATTAAAAGATCGATTTCTGGATTTTATGAATCGATATCAGAACACTCAAACAAAGGAGAATCTGTAGCCTGGTTATTCAATTGGATTTGGATTTTGGATTTTAGTAATAATTGTACGTACCTTTGACATGAAGCAGAAGTTCGACTCGAAATGGTATTACTACTTTTGTAAAATTAATTAATCAATTAAATTACGATCTATCATTAGCTGATATGATATCCAAATATTCAATCTTGATCTTAATTAGGGCTGCACCATATGAAGAAAATATATATTATTTTGGCCGATATGATTCACGATATTGGAGGGAATGATCATTTTTGTATTATTATTATTCTCAATGAAAAATATTGGATTTGGATACTGCACTAGTCCATGTTGCGATTTCGATAAGATTGCAATTAATTGTGCAGACCTTATCTTAATTACTTCACCTATTCCAACAGAGTATATGAATTCAACATACACTGACAAATGGGTGATGTGTTAAAACCAACTGAATGAGATACTTCAAGAAACTACAACACAATACAATACAATCAGGCGAGTGGTTCTCGTTTCCTGTCGGCCTACTTTGATGACGTCGTCGATGTCGATCTTGCCGTCCTTGTTGTCGTCGAGGGCCTCGGCGATGCTCTGCAGCTTGTGCTCGGGAATGTTCTGGATCTGCCGCATGACGCCGATCAGCTCGTCGATGCTGATCAGGTTCTCCCTGAAGGTGTAGAACAGACTGCATACAGGAAACGGTATAAACCAAAATGCAACGGACACGTGGTGGAGAAGTCTCAAGTCAACATGCCAAGCCGATTCTCAAGCTTCATTGGTTAGGTTCAAATTTTTGGTCAAAGCTGCCTCAAAGTTAATTTAATGCTAAAAATGTATTGATGATTTGAACTAATTTTCACGCTGGTAAATACAGTTTATAGCTGCTCTGGGCAACTTTAAACAACTCACAAATTAAGGCAAAAATTAATCCTCAGTAAAGGATAAACAAAGGGAAGAGGATTAGGGCCACCTGTGAAAAAAAGTATTAGGGTTCTTTATTACATGTCATTTAGCTGACGCTTTCCAAAGAGACTTACAACTGCTGTGTATATCAGAGGTCACACGCCTCTGGAGCAACTAGGGGTTAAGTGTCTTGCTCAGGGACACATTGGTTGATGTATCACAGTGGGAATTGAACCCAGATCTCCCACACCAAAGGCATGTATCATATCCACTGCACCATCACCACCCTGACTTTAAAGCTGGAGTTCTGACTTTATTCTCAGAATTCTAACTTTAAACTCAGAACTCAAATACTTTTTTTTCACATGTGGCCCTAATCCTCTCCCGTACAAACTAAACCTAGACAGTTTGAACTGTCTGATTCTATCCGATTTCACTCAACATTAGGGAGCATTACGTGTTTATTAAAGTGGGTGCACAGCAACCAGTGGGGAGCACTCTGGTGTCGGGAGCAGAAATGGAAGCTGGTTGATCCTTTACAGCTACATTTCAGCATCTGACAGTTGAAACCCATGATGCAATGTTAGCATTTAGCAAGCAAGCAAATGTCGGTTTACCACAGTCCAGCTTACCTTGTGGAATCACTTTTTTTAATAAAGAATAATCTGTAAAATGTTTAATACATTATGATTTAGTTTTACAATGGTAAACTAATAACTGGCATGATAACTAACAGGATATGTTTTTTCTTCTTCTGGGAAACCTTTTGAGTATTGTTTAATCTCCACCACTATTTCACAATAAAAGGAATGATGATGAAGAAAAAGATACAAAGTCAACATTTGAAAAGAAATCTTAAAGCAAGTGGGACTACCTACAGTAGTTACGTAGTAAACAAAACTAAAAAAGCCATAAGAGCTTCTTTTTTTTTTTTTTTTTTACATTTGGGGGAATATATTTATTTTCTTGCACCTGCATATGTGGCTGAGCTACTCCAACCATATTTGTCAGTTTGCTATTTCTGTGGACTCTTATAAAGATATCAGATAAAGACCTACCTTTTTAGACAGGCATTTTGTTGACCTTTTGTTTTTTACACATTGCTTTGTCATTTTAATTGTGTATTGTGTTTTTATACATTCGATCTTGTATGTTTTTTTATGTAAAGCCCTTTGTGATTTTTATCCGTGAAAAGTGCTCCATAAATACATTTTACTTACTTACTTTATATGAACCACCACAGATAGCAGTGTAGTGGTTAAGAATAACATATTACATACACAATACATCAGCTCTTACCCGACAGGCGGGCTGGTTCCACTGTCCATCTGTCCGTCCAGGATGACTTTGTCCTTCTCCAGCTCCACGATGATCTTGTCGATGCGACCGATCATGCGGTTGACTCTCTTAGACAGACGCTGGCTCGCCTTGGATTCCTCCAGCGCTTTTTCTTGGCCGGTTTTAGAAAGCTCCTTCTTTATCTCTTCCAGATCCTGGAAAAAACACATCACATGAAAAACCCCAATGTAACAACACGCAGACAGATAGAACACTCTTAAAACCTCCGCTTTTTATATTTGAGGGGCAATAGAGCTCAACAGTGTGGTTCCCAGAAGTCAAAATCCCATTGATTTTCTCCATAAGCACTTTGATTATCAGCCATAATGTCTACGGCATCTGAGGCAGACTGACCACGAGGTACGAGGTTGCGAAACGAAAGTTTCTGCTCCTGTAAAAGTCCGTATGAAATCAACCTTGTTTTAAGAAAAACACATTTTAGCTCATGGAGAAATACTAACACTACCAACAATCCTAAACGCAGAGTCCAAAATAAGCACAATCAACAAGCCAAACGCTAGTAAAATAAGCAAGTGGCTGGTATATTTGCTTCACTCACCAATAGGGTTGGGTACCGCAACCCGGTTCCACTATGGAACCGGTTCCGCTATGGAACCAGTTCCTACGCAACCGGTAGGAATCAGAACGCAAATTTTGGTTCCTCATTTCGGTTCTACTTAATGTGTCAACTGAAATATTTTACCTCCGTCGATTCGAAACGGACGTAAAAATATCACTCTCTCTCTCTGTAGTCTACCGTTACTTTTAAAATGCCATATTTTCACTCTGGGCTCACCAAAACGGACGTAAAAGCATATTAACCAATTCACTGTTAGGTGACTTAGGTTTATTTAATATATTTAAGTACTTTAAAATGTTAATATATTGTTAAATGTAAAAAATGTCAGTTTTCAGTTTTTCAAGAATCGGTTTAGGAATCGGAATCGTTTTAAAAGTAGCGGTTCGGCATCAGAATCGTAAAAGTCCAAACGATACCCAACCCTACTCACCAAACCCCAAAAAAACACTTGTAATCTACTAAGTGGTTGGTCAAATTTGAACATTCACTAGCCATTTGGCTGCTGGACGAAAAACTACATTTTTGGACCCTGCCTAAGCGTTACAGCAATGTCTCCGATTGGTCCAACTTGCTGTTAACTGTTTACTGTACCCGCAAACCCACTGAAGTCTATGATCGTTTCTGCACACAGTCTTGTTCCTTTGCCTTTTTTGCCGTTTCCCAAATGTTTTTTTTCCGCATCGTCATATGTTTTATGGTCACGATACTGCACATTGCTGCAGCTCCTCTTTTCACCCTGTGTGTTGAGCTCTCCGTTTTAGCTACAGAGTGAGGCATCTCACTTCTGTTGGGAGTCGCACATGCGCGGTCTTGGGTGTTTTTTGCCCCCAACGTCTCCTCCCAGGCAGCACTGCAATGGTTATGTTTAGGGTTAAGGTTAGCTGCCTGGAAGACGCCGTTGGAGGCAAAAAAAAAACACCATCGAGCCACATGCGCAGTAGCTAGGTAAGCACTGCTAGCTAATCAGAAGCAGAGTATGAGGGCGTGGCAGGCTAGCAGCTAGGCTAGCATTATTACATGTGTTAGAAAGTGACCACGTTTGTCTCTGAAGTAAAGGCTGGACTACAATAGAGCTGTTTGGAGCAGTTTGTGAACATTTTTTTCTGTTGGAGATGGTAAGTCCCTTTGGGGGGGACTTTGGGCTTTTTCACTTTGTGAACCTTTAACATGCACAAAAAGATATATAACACAATAAAGGAAAGGGAAAAAGCCAAACAGCATTATATGAGCACTATAAATCTTGTCTCTCTGCAGTAACTACTAGACAGGCACCTCGTTGTATTCCTGGACATCGTCCTTCAGTTCTTCCAGCTCTTCTTTCTCCAGAGTCAACAGCCTCTTCTGGCCCTTCAGCTTGGAGCACGCGTCACTCAACAGGTCAATCTCTTCTTTGGTGATCTCCTCACCCTGGAACACAAACATACCATTGAAGAAGTTTGCTCCTAAATGGTAAAAACAAAAATCCACTACTTGGATTAAAAACTTCTATTACAATGTCCTTTAAAAACATACAATATGTCCTTAGAAGCAGGCCAAATTAAATCTGACTTAAAGACAAATTTATTTTAGAAACAGAATGATAAACATGTCGGCTTAAGGTCATATTTTCCCTCAAAGTAAATACAAAGTAGGTTCAAAAAGTGCATTCACTCAACCAGTACCACATATGCATTTAATATAAACCCAAACACACAAAGTGGGTAAAAGAGGGAAGCTCTAGAGGACACTGGGATACTCCACATAACCAAGGGTGTAACTTTGGTTTTAGAAGTGGGGGGGGAGAAGAGAGAGTGGGTCTGGGGGTCCTCCGCCAGAAAATTCTTTTCTTTTTGAATCCCATTTCCTGCATTTCTACATACATATAGGGAATATGGTGATGTAAAATCCAGGAAAGAATTAAGTTGGTCATAATTATAAAATCTGCCAGAAAAAAATAGAACTAAACTATGCATAAGAGAAATAGGTCTTACTTTCTTCATTGTTTGATATGGGGACCGATCGCCAAGACTTGAGAGAATCATTTTATAAAGTCAAAAATGTTCACAAGTGGGTGTGGACACAAATAATGCCCTAGCCCATAACCCCAAAACACATTACCACAACTTAATGAAGAGAACTCTGTGGAGCTACGAAGGCTGCTAGTTAAGAGAGGGAAAGCTTCAACTTGGTCAGTGACACTTTCCAGAAGGATTGACGAGGAAAAGAGAAGTCCATATAGATTTGGGCCAAACAGAATTTGCAAGTTATACTTTAGCATTTCTTTAACCAATTTAGATGAGTGGGGATTTCTGTAACAAGCGAGGAAATGTTGGCAAATGTTGACCATGACTACCATGGTTTGTCCACACTACAATTTGTTTCATTCTAGAAAATAATAATGCCTATATCTTTGGCTTAAATGGTCAGATTTGTGTATATATAAAAAAAAAATATATATATATATATATATTGTGTCTGATTTGTCTGCTCTCTTTGCTATGATTTACCTTGTCTGCTTTTCATCCCACTTAAGAACACACAAAGCTGAATACGAGCATTTGTGGTTTGGCCCCTACTTGACTGATGTCAACATTCATCTCATCACACCCATAAAGGCCTTGCATTTTAGGGTTATTCCCTGTAATTATGATTATGTTCTCACTCCAACTGAACCTGAGATCGAATGGCAGTCGGAAAAAGGTTTTTAAAAAAAAAATGCCAGAATTCTATGCAAGTACTGTTTAACCCTCATTTGGGCGGGTCCGCTCAGAGAAAGACAGGGCAGATAGTGTGTGCAGGGGTAAACTGGGATAGATGTGAGGGTCATTTGGGAGGAGACATCATTGAACCTAACCTGGTAGCGCAGGAATGTCTGCCACTGTTCAAACTGTGAGGTACAGAAGACGCAGATGACAACGTAGCAACAAGTGAGTGACAAAAACATCAAAAAATACAGCCTGCGTAAGAAAATGTGTCCGCACTAAATATATCAAACATTAATGTTGTGTGCTGGTCAAGGGTTAGCGTTACCATTAGGGAAAGAGTTACAATAACATCCTCTGTGACATGAGTTTAAATTTCTGTTATAAACATTCTTTGGTATGTTAGTTGAAAGCCTAATGACTTCTTAACTTAAGGAAATATTATCTACAAGTAAAAATACAAAACAAATTCATAGATGTATGTAACATGGTACATACATTTATTGAAATGCAAAAAGAAGTATTCAATATAGTACATCTCTGATACGTACAGCTTTAGAGAGGACAGTTTGTTGTTTTAGTCTCTTTTTTTTTTAAATACTGGTACATAAAAATGTATGTAGAAAAGTATGAGTTCTTTAGAAGTTTACCAGAAATCAGAAACGTCCATGTCCGAATTGCAACTAAATGCAAACAAAACAGCATTAAACAGAAATTGACTGATCTCACAGACTGCATGTTTGGAGACATCACCTTGATTCCTTCTATGACAGGTGCTGGATCCCTCAGTGTCTCTGAATGTGCAGCCACATCAGCTTTTACCGGCTCGGCTTCAAACTCCAACTCACCCTCCTGTAGAGGACAGTGATGAGGCAACTGATTCAGTTAAGTAATGAAAGTGGAAGAAGACCACCTTAGTATCTGTAGGATAACATAGACATGGATCAACATGCATTTACATTTAGAACGTTTTTCACTAGGGGTCGACCGATACTGGTTTTTCAAGGCCAATACCAATGCAGATTATTAGTAGTTAATAAAACCAATATTTGGACTGTACAGTAAAAATGAAAATATTTTAGTCAAAACTAACAATTTGGAATGTTACAAACTCCAACACAAAAGTTTGCTTAAAAGGACAAATCCGGCTCAAAATGAACCTAGGGGTTAATAATACGTGTACCGATTTGTTTTCATGCTAATCGAATGTGACCAGTTTTAGCTCAAACCGCTAATTAGCTTATAACGCTAGTCGTCGGGACATGTGTAAAGTAAAAAGAAATTGCTATTTCTATGTATACTCTCTATACTGTATACGAGAACGGTACTGTCTTTATAAACTATCTTTTTAATAAACTGTCTGTACACTTACAAAGTTCTCAATGCCTCCGTTTACATGTAGGGACCCTCATTATGCTACCGTGGAAATGTGGTGCTATTTTGAGCCTTGTTAGTGGTATAGAAATAGAGATTTCTTTATACTTTACCCTCTGCCCTGAAGGCTAGCGTTATAAGCTAATTAGCCGTTTGCGCTAAAACTGGTCACATTCGATTAGCATGAAAACAAATCCCAGAGAACGGTCGACTCGGTACACGTGTTATTTAGAGCTGAAGATCTTTGCCCGAACCCGTCTTAATTTCTATCATTTTACACGGGCTCGGCTTGCGCTCCGGGTTGCGCGGTAAATGAGTGGTCAGGTGATGCGTTTCGATTAGCGTGAAAATGGATGCCGAGGAGGTGAAACGGAGGCTGGCCTCTGGCGATTACGTTTTGGTTGCACTGGCAAATCAAGCAAAGTCTGAGGTGTGGAACACTTTTAACCATGTGCATAGTGAGAATAATGAGGCAGTGGGTTATGTGAAATGCAAAAGTTGCGACATTCTGTTAAAGTACGACAGAAAGCAAAGAGCTGTGTGCGTGCGCACATTTGAATAATGTCGGGCTGTAAACGGGTTCGGGCTTTTAAAAAGCTGTCAATCAAAATGTACGAATTCTGTCGGGCTCGGGCCTTGTCAGGTCTAACTTTTAAGGCCCAATTACAGCTCTAGCGTTATTAACCCCTAGGTATATTTTGCACCGGATTTAAATGCTTTAAGCACTTATTTAATGAAACTGAAATTTTAAAAACTTAATACACAGTCAAAAAAAATAATAAATAAAAACAAAAATAGCTTTTAAATGTGCTAACAGTTTGTTTGCAGTTTGCAGCTGTAGCACACTTTTTAATTAATTAACTTTATTGGTTATCGGTCAAATAAAACACATATACAGATAATCTGCAAATTGCCGAATATCGGCCCTGATAATTGGCCAGGCCGATGATTGGTCGATCCCTAGTTTTCCCAAATAAACACCTTATGAACTGTCATGGAAACAGGTGTAGAGGGCTGGGCATCGCACCAATAAACTTTTACTGAGCACTAACCAAAATGTGTCTGTTGCCCACAAGTATCAAAAACTGTCAGGTTCGGGGCGACCTCTAGCTCACCCAGTAGAGTGTTGAGGTAGGCTGAGTCCTTGGCAGCGGCCCGGGTTTGAATCCGACCAGCGGCCCTTTGGTGCTTGAGTTTGACACGTGTATTAAACGATTCACAAAATCGGGTTCATGATTATGTTGAGACCTCAATCAGTCAAGACACATTTTTGTCAAAGATCTCAAATATTGTCTCAAACAATAAAAAACAAAAAAACACATCACTGTATAGTTACCCTGGCAGCCTTCTCTGCAGCATCGGCCAGTCTCTCATTCTCCCGATCCTTGTTGTCCTGGCGTATAGCCGCCTCTTCCTGCAGCGTGGTCTCCAGCTTGGCCTTGTTGTCCACCTTGGAGAGCTCCATCTCTGCCACCATCAACTGGGCCTCCATTGTCTAGAGAGGAGACAGTGGGACAGAGTAGAGTACCAAAAGATCTGCTTTTAGAAGAATAACCACAAACTAAACCTTACATGCCCGCAGCTGAGCACGGGAGATAAGCAGCTTATCTGCTTCTTCAATACCGTTTACAGTAACTTTGATCTCTTTTGCATCTTTAAATTGAAATTTAAAAATATCGGCAAAGAGGAGATCTTTTAAATACGAAAGCGTAGCGCTACCACCGAGAAAAAGAAAAGTGATCAGTATCACATGCATTTTCTATTTAAACGACGCGGGCGCTGGACGGTCTTAAAATAGCAAAGACCTTGCGTCGGGCTCTGCGCCGCGCCGGGTGCAAAATAGGGCCCTCTATGTTATAACGTGATAAATAGTACATTGTTGATACGTTGAAAAGATCTTGTTATAACGTGAAAAACAAAATAAACTTTTCACGTCATAACTGTGAACCGTGATACTGATACGTTTTTCTTTTCTACATTTAGATGAGGAAATAAAAAATGTGTAACACGCTACAAAGATTTAAAACAAAATACTAAAAAGGAAGATGCTAAACAAATATAAAAGTAAGGCATGTGTATATGAATGGAAATGTATTTTGTTTTGTCTATTTTATTTATTTTGTCTCTTTTGTATCTTCTGCATGAAATATGCAATATGTACTGTATATAACATTTAGAAATACATTATAATAATACATTAAATAAGATTGATAAAATTCTGAGGGAACCTAGGGACAAAATATAAATAAAATAGAATGTAAAAAGGGTAGGTGCAATATGCAAATACTTTAACCTACACCTTTTCGGTCAGTAATGATTAGAAACGAGTTATGATGACACTGTATGAATTAAGGTGACACTTTTTTTTTTTAACCATTTATGTTATGTTTGTGATGCTATGTAGCTATGTGATCGTAATAAACTAAACGTAAAAAATTAACAAACATTTTGTAAAACATCAATTCCAAAATATTGTATAGATAAAAAGGCCCTTGTAAGGGACACGCACTGCAAATGAGTTTAGGCTTTAAATGCTGTGGGGTGTGGCACAGGTCTATGCTACATACTTCTCCCTATATAAATAAACATCAACAATATATATAAATCTTCTACGTATTATCATTTCACACATACCACCATCTCAGGCAGCGTCTGCAGTGTGGTCTTCAGCTGGTCGGCGGGGGAAAGCGTGTCGGGGAGGAACATGGCCCGGGACAGCAGCAGCAGGGACGTGGGGATCTGCTGGTTCAGATGCAGCTCCAGCCACTACGAGAGCCCAACATTACATGACAGAGGTTAGGGCAGATATGTGATCCGACATGGAGAACAGTAAGACAATTACAAATCTCCCTAAAGTTCCATAACAATATCATTTGAGTCCACGCAACCTCTGTGAATGACTAGAACGATGATGAAACATGATGAATAGAAACATATTTCATTTATTTATATGATTTATTAATATGATTAGCCACTAAGGGATTAGACTTGATTTTGCATGTGCACTTTACTTTTTTCCTTTGTTTAATAATGCATATCCTTTGCAAGTCTTTAAAGTGACAACATGTTTTTTTAGGATAATAACAACTGGCACAGAAGATTAACTCCAATTAGAGCTGGGCGATATGGAGAAAATCAAATATCACAATAGCGATATTGCGGCGATATTGTAGGGTTGACTATTGGCGCTTTCATACAATATTTACACAATAAGATCTGTGATAAATAATCATCAGTAATGTGGATATAGTGACTAAGTGGGTGAAGGCAAATAACAGAACATCTAGAACAGTCTGAAAATGACATCACTTTACAGTTATGCAGGCTGCAGCCTTTGAAACACTTACATACTTATATAGATATAATATCGATATATTGCCCAGCCCTAGCTCCAATGCAAAAATGTATGTATCCTCTTTCATAAAAATGTGTTAAACTCTAAAAGGATCAATCACGTCTAGTCTGTCCTTTTACAGTGAAGACTAAAATGTAACGCACAAAATAAAATGCACATAAATGGGACAAGACATCTTAAGGTAGTAACATTTAAGTTCTGTAACGGAGGGAAACTGAACACACGTGTGCAATAGAGTTGACTCGTGTTTGCTGTGGTTACCTGGGCGAGTTGTTCTCTCAGTCGTTCCTCTGTGACTCCTAGAGATCTCATCCCCCTGACGCGACACGCTGCCTGCACCTCGTTCACGTTCAGACTCTCCACCCCTTCCTCGGCTATCAGCTGGATCAACAGAGTGCACACAGAGCTACAACGACCAACCGACTTACATTTCATTTGTGTCAAAAATGTAATGAAATGCAAGAGAAAATGAAATTGTTTAACTGAGAGAGTGCTGTACCTATTACCCACGGACCAATTTCAGATTTGACTCTGAATGAAAGTCTGTTCAATTCTGACAATGATAAGGGGAAATGTGGTCATTTCCTACTTGAACTTTAGCACAGCAGTTGATACCTTGTCATCTGCCCGGATGTTCCTGAGCTTCATGATGAGCTGGAAGCGGAGGAAGTTGTTGGTCCCCATTGACTGGAGCTCCAGGAGGCGGCAGAGAGCCACTAGCTGAGGCCGGGTCAGGTTGTCCAGAGTCAGCTCGTCCTCAAACAGTTTGGAGAATTTGATGATCTGCTCATTACTGGGACGTTCCCCAGAGTTCCGTATCTACAAACATGTTAAAGTTGGTGATTTGGAAATAGTTGTTAACGAGGGGAATCTGAAAGCTAAAGCAAACTAGATTTTGCAGTTTTAAAAACCTACACAGTGTTTCCCCCAGTATACTATTTATATTTTGTTCTATTTGCACTCTTTCCAACTTCATACTGCAGCACAATAATTTCCCTAGGGATGAATCAAGTTTTATCTTATCTTAAAAAGCAGAAGTTAACAGGACGCCTTAATGCAGCTTTATTTAAAAATGTAGTTATTAGAATCAATGCTGACTGTCATAGTTTACATGACCTACTGTATGACCTCATTTTTCAAGTGTGCAAAGTGGTGGAAACATTTGATTGTTCCCACCACCAGAGGGCAGTACCGAGCCTGTTTTGACTCATTCCATGAACGCCTGCCTCGGTGACACCAACCTTCTGGAAGAAGGTGGAGAACTCCTCGGTCACATTCCCCTGGGCCGCCTTGTTCCGCAGAGCGATCTCCTCGATGGTGTCCTGCAAGAACTTGGCCATCTCCAGTTTGACTCTCAGCTCCGTTTTCAACCTCTCCTCCTAAAAAAACAACAACAAACTCAATGTGTTCAAATAATTCCCCATTCTTCATGACAACTATTATTAAATGACACTGTGTTGAGCTAGCTAGCGAGCAAGTTGAGCATCAAGCGAGGTGACACTAAACTAAGTGGTGATACGACAAACCTACGGCTAACTGAGACGCTCTTCGGTGGAAAAATGATCTTTTAAAATTGACGAACATCATATTTGTAATCCATGGCTCAATTCAAACGGGATCAAAAAATAATTGGCCTCTCCCCGTTCACTACCGTTCGTATTTTTTCCCGAATTAAGGTCCCATGATGTCCACCGGAAGGGGAGGGACTTTGCCTCTCTATTGCACCTACAACTTGCGTCAAAATGATCTGCAACGTTGATTTGATGCATCTCGTATCACGCCGCTTCAGTTCAACGCTTTGGTTACCTTCTTTGAC